>NC_133659.1:181288810-181409412 GCF_037893015.1 Macrotis lagotis | reverse complement strand
TTCAGTTGATTGGCTACATTAGGATGACAGCCATGACAAACAAATTGATGTTAGAAGAGCTTTTACATCAAGTATATGAAGATTTTTCCCAGTGGAATAGGGACCAAATGAGATAACATAAGAAAATGTGTCAGAAACCTCATCATTCATTATAAAGGCTATCTATTGTTATTGCAGACATCATCACATGACCATCACCATATGCTACTATTATTAGTAGTATTAGTAGTAGTAAAATGGCTCTTATTCTCTGTAGAAGTGGAATTTCTGGTTGTGAACCAATCATATTATAATGTGGGTCATTCACATGACCAGCAGGATATCAGAGTTGTATTTTCACATAGCTCTACCCTGAAAAAGGAATATATGTGTATAAATATACACACATATTTGGATATATGCATATATATGTATATGCCAATTAGAGAAAATCGAAGCTGAATCTGCAAAACTCAAATAAAAAAATCACTTATGATTCATAAAGTTGCACTCAAGAACCCAGGTACTGAAATACCTTAATCTTACTCCTCCTTCCTACTATTATTGTACACATTAGGGTCAGCAAACAAATGCACCCCATTAAGTTATAGTTTTGGAGTTTTAAATGAACTTGGTGATGTTGATCCAACTAGGTTCAATTAATGCTTCCCTAAGAGTAACATTAAGTACTTTACTTTTTTTTTTTTAGTTTCTGCAAGGCAAATGGGGTTAAGTGGCTTGCCCAAGGCCACACAGCTAGGTAATTATTAAGTGTCTGAGACCAGATTTGAACCCAGGTACTCCTGACTCCCAGGCTGGTGCTTTATCCATTATACCACCTAGCCGCCCTACCTTACTTTCCATGCATATCATAATGGGCAATCTGCTGGGGCAGGCTGAACAGGTTGAACAAGGGGGGTATCAAGCAAATACAGAATCAAAATGGTGGAAAGAAGGCAGGAAATTCCAGCAGTCCTTCCCCAGATCACTCCAAATGATTTTAAATTATGACTCTAACAAACTTTCTAGAGTGGTCCACAGAAAAACTGATTGAAACAAATTTCTGGCCCAAGACAGTTTGTAAGATATGTGGGAATGATCTGTTACACCAGGGTTAGAAAGGCCTGCAGTGCCCTCCCAGACACATTGGCTGCCAGAGAAAACCAGTTCCACTCATTCAGAAACCAGCAGCTATTTCCCTGGGGTCACCTGGGCTGTAGAATTGAGGTGAAGGGGGAGGTATCAAGATCTCTCAGCTTGGTGATTGCTAAGGACAAGTAGGAAGGTCAGAAGGAAAAGTTTGCTACATGGGAATTCCAGTCTTGATCCATCCCCAGGCCCTGGGGATCGAGAGCAGACCCATGAAACCACACAACAGTCACTTCCAGAGCACTCAGCCCATGGACTGTGAGAAGAAGGTCAGGGGAGATTGCAGAGTTCTCTCTGCTATATCTGGAGTAGGACTCTGTTATCTTTCCCATACTTAGATGCAGGTCACAATCTGGGGGCCACTATTGCCATAGAAGAACAGAGACTCTCATCACAGTTCCAGGACAGAGGGGAATGTTTGTGGCCTTCTGCATCCCAAAGCACAGTCCAGGAGAGCAGTCAGAAAAAAACCCTCAAAAATCCTGGGAAAGTTCATCCTTGACCCTGGATGCAGAGCTCCAACGAAAAGCTTTAAAATCAAGCAATTGTAGGAGGAAATAAACAAACATAAGAAGAACCTGACCATAGAAGATTACTTTTGTCCCATAGAGTATTAAAATTCATAATCCGATGAGGAAAAAGTCAAAGCTCCTGAACCCAATGCCTCCAAGAAAAAAATGAATTTTTCTTAGGCTGTGGAAAAATTAAAAAAAAATAATATGAAAATCAAGTAAAGGAGGTAGAAGAAAAATTGGAGAGAGAAATAAGAGCAATATGAGAAAATCATGAAGAGGTTGAAAAACCCAGATTCTCAAAAATTCTTGCATCAGAAGTAAAATTATAAAATTTATGAGGGGCGGCTAGGTGGCATAGTAGATAAGGCACCAGCCTTGAAGTCAGGAGTACCTGGGTTCAAATCCGGTCTCAGACACTTAATAATTACCTAGCTGTGTGGCCTTGGGCAAGCCACTTAACCTGATCTGCCCTGCAAAAAAACCCCTAAAAAAAACCTTATGAATAGTTCATGTGCAACTTTTGCCTTGGATTTGTAACTAGAATGGTCATTCATTCCCAAATTGCTGCTGGAGCTGTGTGATACTTTCATGACTCCAACAAAAGAGGCCAAGGAAATACAAAGGACAGGATTTACTGTATTTATTGGTAAGCATAAAGATTAAATTAGAAAAATTTTGCATTTTTAAATATATATATATATATATATATATATATATATATATATATATATTTTAGTTAGTTTCATAAATTTGTACATGCATCTTTCCAAGTTACAAAACTTCACTCTACCCTCCCTTTCTACTCCCCTCCCATAGCAGGGAATAGTCAGATTAGCATTTTACATACATATTTTGTCAAACATATTTACAAATTAGGAATTTTTAGCAGGAGTAATTAGGATCAAGGAAAAGAGATACTTAAGAGATAATTTTGTTTTGTTTTAGTTTTATTTTTTTGCAAGGCAAACGGGTTTAAGTAGCTTGCCCACGGCCACACATCTAGGCAATTATTAAGTGTCTGAGACGGGATTTGAACCCAGGTACTCCTGACTCCAGGGCAAGTTCTCTATCCACTGAGCCACCTAGCTGCCCCTTAGGAGATAATTTTTATAAAGTGTTCATCAGATTCTGTAGGGGTGTTATATTTTTTTTTCTCTGTGTTATGTTTTGTTTTGTTTTTCTTCCTCTGGTTAGTGATAATATAGTTCATAACCAGTCAAATACAGTTGTCCTAGATCTCTGGACTATTGAGCAGGGTTGCTTCCATCAAGGTTGTTCATGTCATAATGTTGTTGATGTGTACATTGTTTACTGGATTCTATCCTTTTGCTCAGCATCAGATCCTGCAAGTCATTCCATGCTTCTCTAGAGTCCAACCATTCATGGTTTCTTCTAAAATGCTAATCCATAGTATTCATGTACCATAACTTGGTTACCCATTTCCCAATTGATGGACATCCCCTCCATGTCCAATTCCTTGCCACTGCTAAAAGAGCTGCTATGACTATTTGGGAACATGTAGGAATTTTCCCATTTTTTACTATTTCTTCTGGATATAGTCCTAGAATTGGAATTGCTGGGTCAAAGTGTATGAACAGTTTTATTGTTCTTTGGACATAGTTCCATATTACTTTCCATTCACAACTCCACCAGCAATGCATCAATGTCCCAATCCTCACACAACCTCTCCAACATTGGTTATCTTCCCTTTTTCTCATCGGGGCTAATCTGTTAGGTGTGAGATGATGCCTCATTGTTGTTTTAATTTTCATTTCTCTAAACAAGAGTGATTTGGAGTATTTTTTCATAATATATATATATATGTATACATATATATATATATATATATATATATATATATATATATATATATTTAGCTTTAATTTCTTCATTTGAAAACTGTCTCTTCATATTCCAGATTTGTTCTTTAACAAAATAACAAAAATGCTTATGTAAAGAATGCTTAGGATAATTAATCAGGATCATTATACAGTGTGTGTCAAAAATGGAATGAACTGGGGCAGCTAGGTGGCATAGTGGATAAAACACCAGCTCTGGAGTCAGCAGTATCTGGGTTCAAATCCGGTCTCAGACAATAATTACCTAGCTGTCTGGCCTGAGGCAAGCCACATAAACCCATTTGCCTTGCAAAAAAAAAACCTAAAAAAAAAATACAATGACCCAATGACCCTCACTTTTCCTGACTCTGTGTCTGGTTCTCTAGATGATGATGCCTCATGTATCTGAACTTCAAATGGTTGTTAAACTCAAATAAGGTACGCAAGACCCTAAATGACATATAAGCACCCATCATTATTATTCACTCTTCTAGAATCAAGAGAGAAGTCTGAATACTCTACTCTTCATATAGAGCAGCATCAGAAACAGAAGTATCAGTATTTTTTTTTTCTGTGAGATTATATAAGGACTAGAATGGTCTCTTATCAGTAAATATTCTTTCTAGCAATATCTAGTCAAAGGGTTGCTTTTTTGTCTGTTTGTGTAGGTCTATTGCTATCCAGTGAGATGGACATTAAGACAATAATTAAACTCTGATATAGTTGCACTTGTCTTTTAAACACGCTCCCAAAACTTCCCTGTGTGGGAACATATCTGTCTTTTAGAAAAAAAGCCCATATAAAAGGATTGTCCTGATCAATAAGAGATAACATGTCCATTGGGCCTTATGTTCACTTAGCACTCTCCTATATGTATTTTAATTTACTCTTATCAATAATTGTTGTGAGATTGAGATTATTATATTGAGATTAGTAATCATATAGTTGGAGTTAAAAGAGCCTTTAGATGTTATTTTGCACACATTGCTCTCCTTTCAGATGAGGTAAGTGAGATACAGATGAGAAAGAGCAAATTGTCCAGGGTCACAAAGAGAATAAGGTTTCAGAGGAGCATTTGTAGACATTGAACACTAGGAGCCTTTCTACCATAGGATCAGATGAAAAAACACTAGCAACTCCATTTTTTTTGGTTTTTGCAAGGCAATGGGGCTAAGTGACGTGCCCAAGGTCACACAGGCAATTATTAACAGTACCCTATCCACTATACCACCTAACCACCCCTAGGAACTACATTTTGAGGAAATTGGGGCAGGAATCAGGAAGGGTTTGAAGTAGGAAGTGATGTTAGAGCTGTTTTGAAAGAAGTTAAGGATTTTGAAAGGGAGAAGTGAAGAAGGATCAAAACATGAGTGAAATTTATGCAAACCTATCAAGGTAGGGAAGTAGAATGCTGTAATCACAGCAAAGAGCTCTTGGAAAGGTTTAAGGCAATAGAGGAATAAATGAAGTCATGAAATGTGTCACATGTACATGATTCGCCCATGAACTTCCATAGTGTATAGTGCATTTTTCCTTTTGCATCTTAGTGAGAGAGTCTTTGGGGAATTTTTAGTTTTACAAATCATACAATTTCTTTTTATTGACAATGAATGCAAATAAAAATTCAAAACATTTCTTTTACAAGATCTCACTCTACTAATGAGTAACATAAATTCAACCATGATTACTTTTTTGGAAAAAAAATCAAAATTCCACAAACAGAAATTTCCTATAGAATGTCCTAAATCTTAGAAGCAAGGAAATCCATTCAACTAGAAAGATAAGATTTTTTTTTCTTCACAGAGTCCCCCAAATTCAATATGACACAAAATTCCATTTAAGATATTAAACTGGCTTTAAGGCTATCATTATTGATGGCCCTATATTTTCACATAACTATTAAAGCAATTCTAATGAGGGAAAATATTAAAAATTTGATTAACTACAGGGGATGTGCATAAATTTGAAATTAGAATGTGACTAAGGTGGTTTTGTGGAGTGATCAAATGGTGTTACTGCAGATACAAAGAATGGACACTGGGATGAAGTTTTAAAGCATAGCTTCCTCAGTGCGATGTTCTACAGCTCCCTCACTAACAATTTTTCTTTGCCCACCTCGTATCTTGGAACTTTTGTAATTCTTTACCTCACATAAAATGACTTATATTCCATTCCCTCTGTAAAAAGAAATATCATATTAACTGTACTTTAACATAAATATTCCTGAAATACATCCCCACTGCCACCAAAGATCCTGAATCTTCCACACTACAAATTTAGCTTTCTTGCTCTATGGTAGAGCTATTGTAAAAAAAAAACAAAACAAAAAAAAAACCATGTCTTCCTTATCTTTCAGTCAACCCAATCACCTCTGCTCAAGGGTAAACTAGGAAAATTAAGCATTTCAATGTGATAGAGCATTGTCATAGGATTAAGACAGAGGGTGTATAGACTCAGCTGAAAAGAGTTTCCAGGACAATTGTTAAATTTTTTAATAATATTTGCACTTCAGAATATATGTAAATAATTACTTGACAGTTTTTGGGTTTCCAGACTTAAGAAATGATGAGAAATTCTTAATATGTATATTAATGTACATGCAATAATATATTGATAGATTAATAAACTTTTAAACTTAATCTACAATACACATACCCACACACAAACACACACACACACACACACACACACACACACACACACACTTAGTCATATACCATCTTCATTTTCCTCATCACTTTTTTTAAATCTGGAAAACAAAAAAAAATAAATCAAGTCATGATTTTTATGTCACCTTATATGAGTATATATGTATATATAATGTATATACATCTAAATTCATATAAATGTACATTTGTACTTGTGTAGCATTGCATCACCTCTCCAATGTTTTGGTACTCTTCAAGAATGAATGATAACCACCAGAATTTAGATAGATACATAGATAGATAGATAGAGATAGATAGAGATATAGATGTTTATATGTATTCAGAAGACTAGGCACTGATGAATTCTGTGAATAATTCAGGTTTTTGATATTAAGAAAGTAATAAATAAATATACCTGGATATAGATATCCTCATCTGAAAAAATTTGACTTAGATCATCTCTCAGTTCTTTTTTTTCAGATTTTCACTTCATAAGAAGAAAAATGAGGAAAATAGCATAATTCTGTTTAAAAAAAATCTTCTGATGAATATATCAAGGAATGTGCAATCTACTCATCTATGTGATCACTTCTTCTGGCACAGATCATTATCCTTCCATACTTTGTCAATCTGTGATATTATTGTCCTCTCTTTCTATAAAATTTTCATATGGTACAAAAAATTTTAAGCATTAGGCAATAAAAAGTTTAAAGTTAGGTTCTTGGCCATATACTCAAAAACAATAAGAAAAAGTGACTGGGGCTGAAGAGACTGTTTTAAATTATAAAATTTAGCAAAATCCTAATATATGAAATTTAGATTTAAATATGCCCTATTACTATTAATAACCTCTACTAGAGATGAGGGACATGGAGAAAAAGTGTTATACTTATATCTGATTGCTGAGTAAAACCAAGGTACAATTATAATTTGATGTGAAAGAGTTGGGAGGGGGGATATGGATTAGGCTGCCATGAATTCCCTGAAGTTTATTCTTTAATAAGAAACAGGAAGATAATATGTGGATGGTGTAGATCAGGGGATCTAGAGAATGGGGAATAAAAAGTATGCTATTTAATAAAAGGAAAATGGTAGTCTAGTCTCTGAATCTCATTAGAGGAGATAGGGTGAACAAAAGTGATAAATGATAAGTAAATAAGTAAAATATTTACCAAGAGGTTTTAATGTGAAGCAAAACAGAACCAGAAGTATTTCCTCCAGTATGAAGAACATCTATATAAAATCTCTGATTGTGAATGACAAAATTTAACCTTAGTTAACATAAAAGAAGGTTCTAGAGAAAGTACCATTCTATGTGCCCATATATTAATTCTTTAAATATTCATTGTTATTTCAACTCTTAAGTAAATATGCAAGAGTTCAGTATCTTGTCTGATTGAATCTATTTTCAAGAGAATGTAAACTTGAGGAGGTGAATTAGTACATAGTGATAGAATGAAAAATCTCAATAAAATATTAATTATATTACTTCCAGCCCAGACGGCGGAGAGAAGACAGGCACAGTTCTAAAGTCTCCTGATCTCTTCCCCATCTATCACATGAAACAAACTTCTTAAAAGAAATCCGATCAACGAAACCCAGAAAGAAAAGCCAGGAGAAAGAACATCTACCTCAGGATTTGTCTCCCACAGCCTCTTTGGCCAAATTCAGGTGGGTGAGTCTGGGCTCAGAGGGAGGATCAGGCCCAGATCAGCCAGATTAACAGCTGAATTGGAACCAGGAGTCTGAGGGCCAGAGTAACTGCACTCAGTAAAGCCTTTAGTGATCTCAAGCCCAGATGAACCACCCCCCACCAACTCAAGGTCTTAGAAAGGTCATCGGAAAGGTGGATCAATAGAAAATTCCTGTAAGGGAAAGACCCCAACTCAGAGAAATTTAGAACGTCTGAGGAGAATACAATCTGGTTTCCAGCACAGAAAGACTTCCTTGAAGAAATAAGGAAGGAGTTTAAAAATCAACTGGAAAATTTGGGGGAGGCAATTAATACCTTGCAACAAAACCTTAGAAAGTAGAATTGGACAAACACAAAAGGAGAATAAATCTCTCAGATCATCAATTGGACGATTACAAAATGAGAATAATTCTCTCAGATCCTCCAATGAGCAAATGCAAAAAGAAATTAATTCTCTCAAAACCTCAATTGGTCAAATGGAAATTTCTTTCAAAAGTAGAATTGACCAATTGGAAAAGGAATTGCAAAAGGTTAATGAAGAAAACTCCTCCCCTCAAAAAAGTAATGGAGTCTACAGAAACTAATGACTGCACGAGAAAGCAAGAGTAAGTTAAACAAAATCAAAAAATAAGAAAAATAGAAGCAAATGTAAAATACCTCATCAACAAAACCACTGACCTTGAGAATAGATTAAGGAAGGGCAACCTGAAAATTATAGGACTTCCTGAAAACATTGAAGAGAAAAAAAGCCTGGACTTAATATTACAGGATCTAGTGATGGAAAACTGCCCTGATATCATGGAATCGGAGGGCAAAGTAGTTATTGAAAGAGTACATCGATCCCCACCAGAAAAAGATCCTAAAATGAAAACAAGAAGGAATGTTGTGGCCAAACTGTAGAAGAATCAGATAAAAGAGAAAATCCTGCAAGCAGCCAGAAAGAAACAATTTAAATATCAAGTAGCCACAGTAAGGATCAAGAAGGACCTGGCTGCATCAACTTGAAGAGATCTAAGGGCCTGGAATGAGATATTTCGAAGAGCACGGGAGCCTAGAATGCAGCCAAGAATCTACTTCCCTGCAAAGATGAGCCTTCTCTTCCAGGGAAAAAGATGGACATTTAATGAAATGGAAGAATTCCAAAAAATTCTGATGAAAAGACCAGAATTAAACAGAAAATTTGGACATCAAACAGGAGGTTCAAGAGACACACTGAAAAGATAAAACAAAAAAAAGGTGGGTGGTAAAAGGAAAAAAAAATGCAATCCAGTAAGTTGAAACTGGCTATACCCCAGCATGGGTGTAAAAAATAAAAGATTCTCATAAACCTTCAGAAATATAATTCTAACAGAGAGAATACACCTAGCCAGAAATGATGGACATTCATGACCTATCCATGAGACTACTATCTAATGGGATGTAACTGGCTTTAACCCCACTTGGGAGAAAGACTTTAATTACTCTCAGGAATTTTGACTCTATTTGATAGAATATACAGAACTAGAAGGGACAGACACTCATAATTGTCTATGACTTAGATAGGATCTAAAAAAAACACTACCGCCCTAAAAAAGGGGGACATCAAAGAGACAGGAGGAGGGAGGGGATTTAATGGGGTAAATCTCATTACACTAAGAGGTACAAAAAACCTATGGTAGTAATGGGGAAGAAAGGAGCAGAGGAGAAACACCTGAATCTTCTTCTCATCAGACTTGGCTTAAGGTCAACCTACACATACTCAGCTAACTTTTAAAACATCTAACCTTTCAATTAATAAAAGAGGAAAAGGGGAAGGGGAAGGAAAAAGGGTAGCGGAGTGGGGGAAATAAAGGGAAATAAAAAAAGGAAAGGAAGGGAAAAGGGAAAAATGGAAAGGGGAAAGAAAGTGGAGGGTGTGATATAGGAGGGCAAACACACTGAAGGGGGTGGTTTTCAGAAACAAAAGACTGGGGAAATGGATAAAAGGGGAGAGGGGGAAAATACAAAGAGGGGGAAGATAGCATGGAGGGCAATAAAGAATTAGTAATCATAATCTTGAATATGAATGGGATGAACTCTCCCTTAATACGTAATGAAATAGCACAGTGGATTAAAAAACAGAATGCTACAATATACTGCTTACAATAAACTCATTTGAAGCAGAGAGATACATATAGAGTAAAGGTAAAAGGTTGGAGCAAAATATGTTTTGCTTCAGCTGAAGTAAAAAAAAAAATCAGGGGTAGCAATCATTATCTCAGAGAAAGCAGCAGCAAAAATAGATAGCGTTAAACGAGATAAGGAAGGAAACTTTATCCTCCTAAAAGGTACCATAGACAATAAAGTTATTTCAATATTGAATATATATGCAGCCAGTGGGACAGCACCCAAATTCTTAGAGGAGAAGCTGAAAGAATTACAGGAAGACATAGACAGTAAAATTCTACTAGTGGGAGACCTCAACCTCCTGCTATCAGATCTAGATAAATTGAATCATAAAACAAACAAGGAAGAAATTAGGGAGGTAAATAGATTGTTAGAAAAATGAGATATGATAGACATATGGAGGAAACTAAATGAGGATCGAAAGGAATACACCTTTTTCTCTGCAGTACATGGAACTTATACAAAAATTGACCATGTACTAGGACATAAAAACCTAATGATCAACTGCAGAAAGGCAGGAATAGTGAATACATCTTTCTCAGATCACAATGCAATAAAAGTCATATACAATACTGGGCCAAGGAGATATAGACCCAGAACAAATTGGAAACTGAATAACCTCATTTTTAAAAAATGAGTGGACCAAAAAACAAATTATAGAAAGAATTAACCATTTTATCCTAGATAATGATAATAATAAAACAACATACCAAAATCTATGGGATTCATTCAAAGCAACTCTCAGGGGATTTATTATAGCTCTAAATGTTTATATGAATAAATTGGAGAAGGAGGAATTCAATGAACTAAACATGCAACTAAAAAAATTAGAGAAAGAACAAATCAAAAATCCCCAATTAAGTACCAAATTAGAAATTCTAAAAATTAAAGGAGAAATTAATAAAATTAACATTAAAAAACTATTGAATGAATAAATAAAACCAAAAGTTGGTATTATGAAAAAACCAATAAAATTGATAAACTTCTGGGCTATACTGCTAAAAAAAAAGAAAGAAGAAAACCAAATTGCTAGTATCATAAAGGAAAAAGGTGAACTCACCACCAATGAAGAAGAAATTAAAGTAATAATTCAAAATTATTTTGCCCAACTCTATGCCAATAAATTTGATAATCTAAGTGAAATGGATGAATGTTTACATTTACATTGTTAAATGAAGAAGAGATTAAATACCTAAACAACCCTATCTCAGAAAAAGAAATTCAACAAGCCATTACTGAACTCCCTAAAAAAAATCTCCAGGGCCTGATGGATTCACAAGTGAATTCTACCAAACATTTAGGGACAATTGGTTCCAATCCTATATAAACTCTTTGGAAAAATAGGGAAAGACGGAACTCTGCCTAACTCTTTCTATGAAACCAATAGGGTACTGTTACCTAAACCAGGAAGTATTAAAACAGAGAAAGAAAATTATAGACCTGTCTCCCTGATGAATATAAATGCAAAAATCTGAAATAAAATCTTAGCAAAAAAATTACAAAAAGTCATCACTAGGATAATACATTATGATCAAGTAGGATTTATTCCAGGAATGGAGGGTTGGTTCAATATTAGGGTAACTGTTTGTATACTCAATTATATCAACAACAAAACTATCAGAAATCATATGATCATATCAATAGATGCTGAAAAAGCTTTTGACAAAAAACCCCACCCTAAATGGGGTCACCAAAAATCAGACACAATGAAAACAACTAAAGAACAAGCCCACAAAGACAACAAAAGGATCTATGGGAGCATAAACTGAAAAATTAGGTTCCAGGCTAAATGCAATATATGAAATAAATAAAACTATAACAAAACTTTGTAGTTTCATATGCAGCTGAAATTTTTGCCTTTTGTGATTAAATATTTGATTGCTATCAAATATTCTCTCTCCTGTATTTCATCTATAAAATCTCCTTCTACCTAGTCTATTAAATGAGAAGGTTCATATGAGTATTATCGGTATCATTTTTCAATGCAAGTATACATGCAGTTTATCAACATTAAGTCCATCATAATTTTTCCTTCTCATCCATTCTCTATTCTTCATCTAAGTCCTGAAGTTAAAACTTTCTGTTCAGCTCTGCTCATTTAACAGAAATATTTTAAATTCCCATGTTTCTTTGAAAGTCCATCTTTTCCCCTGGAAGAGGATATTCAATTTTGCTGGATAGTTGATTCTTAGTTCCATTCTGAGCTCTTTTGCCTTCAGGAATATTATGTTCCAAACCCTATGAACCCTTAATATAGTTGCTGCTATGTCCTGTGTGATTCTGACTGCAGCTCCACAATATTTGAATTGTGTCCTTCTGGTTGCTTATAATATTTTCTAATTTCTGGAACTTGACTATAATATTCCTGGGGATTGTTTTTTTGTTTCTCTTTCCTGGGGAGATGGGTGGATTCTCTCAATTTCTATTTTACCCTCTGCTTCTAGGATATAAGGGCAATTTTCCTTTAGGAATTCTTTAAAAATGAGGTCAAGGCTCTTTTTCATGATCATGACTTTCAGGTATACCAATAATTTTTAAATTATCTTTTCTAAATGTGTTTTATAGATCAGTTGTTTTTCATTGAGATATTTCACATTTTCTTCTAATTTTTCATTCTTTTGGTGTTGAAACACTGTGACTTGATTTCTTACAATGTCATCAGCTCCATTCTACAACTGAAGAATTTGTTTTCTTTAGAGAGCTTTCTTATCTCCTTTTCCATCTGGCCAATTCTGCTTTTTAAAGCATTCTTGAACTGTTTTATCCATTTAACATTTTATTTTCTTCAGCATTTTTTGGATCTCCTTGACTAAGCTGCTGACTTCATTTTCATGATTTACCTATGTCTCTCTCATTTCTTTTCCCAATTTTTCTATCTCCCTTACTTGGTCTTTAAAATCTTTTTTGAGCTCTGTCATTGCCTGAGCCCAACTTTTATTTTTCTTGGTCTTTAGATGCAGAAGCTTGGTCTTTCTCATATTCAGATTGAATATTTTGATCCTCCATGGGACCAAAGTAATTGTCTATAGTCAAGTTCCTTTTTTTCTGTTTACTCATTTTCCCAGGCTGTGCCTGGTTTTGAGGTACTTCCTGAGCCTTTGAGTTTTACTGGGACACCCTCACAAGGACCTCAGTTTATGAGGCTCTGACTGCTCTCCTGGTCTGTGAATGACCACAATCTCACCCTTCTCCCCTTGAGGCTGTGTGTGGGGGTCAGTCCCAGCTCTTTGAGGGGCCTATCCTGTGACCAGGGTCTGAATGTGGTCAAAGCCCAAGAGTCCTGTTCCAGGGACAGAAGTCAGACCTTCGAATTCTCCCTCCATTCCCTGACCTTTGGAGGATTAAGCATTCAGGTTGCAGCTGCCTGGAGGCTCTGGCTGGGCAGCTCCACCTGCCTACTTGCTTTTCCTGGATCTGTGCTACTGCAACCATGCTGAGGGATGCAGTGCCTAGGGTCTGGGGTTTGTGTTTGCTCTGGCAGCGGACTCCCTGCTTATCTTCCAAGTTGTGCTTGGTACTCCTTGGGGTGCAAGTCAGAAAACTGCTTCTGCTGTGGAGGATGGGGGAGGGTGGAGTTGAGCTGGGGCTCCCAGGCATCCTGGGGCTGTTCCCAGGAGGGTGAAGTTCCTTCTCTCTGGGGAGCTACCCCTCTAACCCTATGGAACAAAGTTTAACCCCTATTTTCCAGGTTACCTTGCATTGGAGAATTACCTAACTGGATCTTTCTGTGGGTTCTGTCTCTGAAAAAATTTAGTTAGAGTCATAATTTTTAGGTTTTTCAAATATTTTGGAGAGAGGACCTAAGATTTATTCTTCTCATGCCCCCATCTTGGCTCCAAACCAATATCTCTTTTCACATTTTTCTAAAATAACTGAGCTCACCACTTCTTATACCACAGTAGTAATTTATCACAATCATATCCCACAGATTATTTAGCCATTCCCCTATTGATGGGCACATGTGCAGTTTCCATTTCTTTGTAACCACAAAAAGAAGTACTATCAACTTTACAGATAGTTTCTTAAGATTATCTCTTGTAAAGAAAGTCATGTAATATTATGTATATATATATATATATATGTGTGTGTGTGTGTGTGTGTGTGTGTGTGTGTGTACTTACAAAAACAAAAGAGCATATTCAATTTGAATTTTTACTTTTTTTCTTTCATAAAGGAAAATAACTTTACTAGCAAAAAATATCATTTTAGGGCCATGATGAAGGGAAGATATTTGGGGATAAGAGTTAAAGGGGGTATGAGCTACTTAGCGAGGTGAGGAGTAGTTGAAGCCAACCATCTTTTCCCTACCAAAGACAACTGAAGCCTCTGAACTGATAAGCTTATCTGTTGTTATGCTTCAGATACCACCAAGAAAAAGTGAAGATAAAAGAAATTTTCAATAGCATCTTCAGTGGACGTCTGTATCTTGGGGAAAGAAGAATTAAAGTCCTTGAAGCAAGAGAGACAGTGGGAGGCTTTTAACCAAAGTGCCATCCAGGTCCTGAGAGCTTGACAACAGGAGAGGTCCTAGGAGCTAGTTAGCAAGTCAGCAGGGAGGATTCCAACACCAAAGTCTGAAGCATGGGAACACTGGTGGGTAAAGACTGGACTGGGTTGGGAAGAATCCATTTTTAAGTTATAATCAGGAAAAAAGGCAAAAAAAATCCTATCCAAAAGCAAGGCTTGGACAGCATAGGCAACATCCTGAATGAGGACAAGTCTGGAAGTAGACCCCAGCCCCAGCAAAAAAAAAAAAAAAAAGCTTGGATCTATATTCCCTACACCAAGGAGTAGAGATAAAGCAACAAGGATGAGGAAAAAAAGCTAAAAGAGTGTTCACTATAGAAAAACCACTTTTCAGATAAAGAGGATAATGTCATGTTGGATGAAGACATCAGTGTAAAAAATCACTCACAGGAGATGTCCCATAGTAATCTATGAACTGTACTCAAATCCAAAAAGTTCATAAAAGAGCTTAAAAATGAATTAAAAATCCAAAGAAGAGAGAAAAAGGAAAATGGAAAAAAGAAATGACAATCATGCAGGAAAATTATGAACCACTGACCAAAGAATTCAGCACCTTTATTAAGGAAAGCCGAAAGGTAATTGAAGAAAATGTAACCCTAAAAATAAAATTGAACAAATACAAACCATTGAATCTATGAAACTACAAAGTTCCATTGAAATGGGAAGATTGAAAAACTTGGAGAAAACCTAAAATAACTTTTGGGGAACATGAATGACCTCATAAATAGATCTAGGAGAGAGAATCTATGAATCCTCAGACTGCTAGAAAACCTAGATCAAAAGAGGAACCTGGAAAATATTATGCAGGAAATTATCAGGAAAAAACTGTCCAAGTCTAATAGAACAAGATGATAATATTAAACATTGAAAAATACACATGAACCTCTCCGGAAAGGGACCCCATAATAAAAACTCCAAGGGCTGTGAACTCTCAAAGAAAAGAGAAAATACTATAAGCAGCAGTAAAGGAAACAATTTGAATAAAAAGGAAACACATTCAGACTCACTCAGGATCTATCAGCCTCAATAATGAAGGACCCGAGCACTTGGAATATCATATATGAGAGGGCAAAGGACTTAGCATTAAAACAAAGAATTTACTATCCTGAAAAATTCCTCACATACTGTCAGAGGAAAAGATGGATGTTCAAGAAAATAGCGGACTTCCAGAATTTCCTGTCACAATGACCAAAACTGAACAGAGAATTCCATCACCAAATGCATAGCTCAAGATATGCATGAAAAGGTAAATGAAAAGGGGAAGGAAGCAAAAAAATAAAAATAAATGTTAGTCAAGACCATCTTAATTGTATACAACACTAAAAGGGAAGATATAACACAATTAACTCTTGAGAATTTTACCTATATTAGGATAAGCAAAGGGTAAAATATAATCAGAGAGTTTGGACTTAGAAGATATGGGTGTAGTTGGGTCTTGGCTCTCTATTAAAAAAGGTCCAAGCAGACATCACTAGATTTAAGACAAACACCCTGATGAGTTAATACTCATCTTAAGTTTCTCAGTATCATTTGAACCAATTTGGTTCAGTTGTGCTGACAAAGCTTAGCACTTTCTCTGATGAGGGCATCATATACTAGATGGTCCTGAATCAGTGTCTCCCATAATTTACAATCATTTGTAAAGTTCTCAAGAGAGACTTTCAGAGTTTCCCACAACTTTCGAACCCTTTATGATTCTTGTAATTAATTAAATCAGGGTTTGATTTAATCCTTACTTCACTTAATTACCCTAGGTAGGGGATAATTTGGCTCCCTCAAAGTCATTAACAGAATAAGAGCCTAGACTTCATTTTTCAAGAAAAAATACAGCAAAATTCTCCCGATATCATAGAAACAGCGAGGAAAATAGAAATTCAGGAAAATCACTAATCACCTCCTGAAAGTGATCCCAAAAGAAAAATCCCAGGAATATTACAGCCAAATTCCAAAATTGCCAAGTAAAAGAGAAAATACTAAAAACTGCCGAAAACAAACAATTGAATTACCATAGCTCGACAGTCAGGATAGCACAGGATTTGGCAGTGTCTACATTAAGGGCTAGTAGGGCTATGTATATAATATTCCAGGAGGCAAAAGAGCTTGGATTATAACCAAGAATCAACTACTCAGCAAAACTGAACATCCTCTTTTTGGAGTAAAGGTGGATTTTCAATAAAACAGGGGACTTTCAGACTTTCCTATTGAAATGACTAGAGCCGAACCAAAAGTTTGATCTTCAAGTACAGGGCTCAGGTGAAGCATAGAGTGGATGAATGAGAAGGACTAATTTTGAGGAACTTAATGATGTTGAACTGTTTGTATTCCTGCATGGATAGAAAATGCCAAAAACTCAAATGAACATTGTCATTTATAAGAGCAGCTAGAAGGAAAATATATACACAAGGGACAGGAGGGAATTGATTATAATGATATAATATGGTACAAAGATAGAGTGAATGGGTGATAACAGAAAGTACTGGGAGGAAGGGAAAGGAGAGGAAGAAGGGGCTAAGATATTTAACATAAAATAGTAAAGAAAAAGCTTTTGCAATGGAGTGGAATGGGGTAATGTGAATGGGAATGAGTGAGTCTTCATTCTCATCAGAAATGACTCAGAAAGGAAACAACATATACACTCAATAAATCATAGAAATCTATCTTACCCTAGTGAAAAATTCTTGGAAAGGGATGGGATAAGGGGAAATGGGTGGAGAAAAGGGGGGGAGTAGGTGATAGAAGAGAGGGAAGATTGTTGGACAGGGTACTCAGATACAACAAACTTCTGAACAGGGACAGGGTGAAAGGAGAGAGAGAGAGAGAGAGAGAGAGGGAGAGAGAGAGAGAGAGAGAGAGAGAGAGAGAGAGAGAGAGAGAGAGAGTAGAATAAATGAGTGGGGGGGAGTATCATGTAGCAAAATACAACTAATAATAGTGAGAAAAATATTGAAGCAACTTCCCTGGTGTAATGTATGATAAAGAAGGCAACTCATCCCAGAGACAGAGTCATTGGAACCTGAACACAGACTGTTTTTGTCTCTCACTATTCTTGATATTTCTTTATCTTTTTTGCTCTCTCTCAGTATTCTGGAGGTTTCTTTAGCTTTTTGGGGGGAGGAGGTTTATGCTCACATCAAGATTATTGTAATTATATAAAATAAATTAACCAAATTGTCACTCAAAAATAAAAGACTCAAAAAATGTGCTTCCAATTAGACACAAGAGGGGAGGGTACCTAGTGACTGAGGCAATGCTGCTTATCAAATAATCAATCCATCTTTGATAATAATTTGATAATAATTTGAGCTTAGCAAGCAACAAATAAATCAAGTTGAGACTGATGATACCTGATTAATGGTACCTGAGTGATCAATAACAAAAGGTGAAGAAATAGAAAGATTTAAAATTTTAGAGGTAAAGAAGGGATGATGTGAACACTGAGTAAAGTCCATTCAATACATTTAACTCAGAAAGAGAATGAGACACATTCCAACTTGGGTTTATAAATGTATCCTACTGTACAGGGAAGGGGGGGGTGGTAGGGGAAGTTAAAGATAAGGGAAAAAGTGACTGATAAAAGGGAAAGCAAAAGTGTAAATGAAAATTAACAAAATTAACTGAAAAAATTAAAGAGGAAAGATAATATGGGGGAAATACAAAATTAGTAATCTTAACTGGAACTGTGAATGGGATGAACTGTCCCATAAAACAGAAACAGATAGCAGAAGAGTTGGAAAACAAGTATCTTACAATATGTTGTTTGCAAGAAACAAATTTGAAGCAGAGAGATACACACATGGTAAAGGTAAAAGGATGGAGGGAAAATATGCTATGATGAAATATACTAAATATATTAAGATATACATAATAAAATATACTAATATTTCTTAATATACTAATAAAACATACTATTCTAAATTATACTATTCTAAAAAAAATCAGGTGTAGCCATCTTGATCTTAGATAAAGCAAAAGCAAAAATAGTTCTCATTAAAAGGGATAAGGAAGAAAATTACACTTTTTTAAAAGGAATCCTAGGAGCTATATCATTATTAAACATGTTTGCACCTGGTGGTATAACATTAAACTTCCTAGAGGAAATATTGAGTGAATTACAAAGAGACATAAACTTTAATAATGGGGGACCTCAACATCCCTCTCTCAGAACTAGATAAATATAATGCCAAAATAAACAAGAAGGTATTAAGAAGGTGAATAAATCTTAGAAAACTCTAGAAAGTTTAGGAATAAATGGAGTTTTCCTTAAAATAATAAGTAGCATCTATCTAAAGCCATCAACAAATATTAGATGTAATGGGAATAAACTCAAAATATTTCCAATAAGATCAGGGTGAAACAAGGATGCCCATTATTACCTTTATTTTTCCAATATATAGTTTTAGAGATGTTAGCTCTAGAAATTAAAGAAGAAAAAGAAATTGAAGAAATCGGAATTGGCAATTATATAGCAGTCTTTGCAGATGATATGATGGTTATACTTAGAGAACACAAGACAATCATCTTAAAATCTCCTTTAAACAATTAACATATTCAGTCAAGTAGCAGAATATAAAATAAACCCACATAAATCATCAGCATTTCTATATATGAACAACCAAGCCCAAGCAAAAGAGATAAAAAGAATAATTATCTTTAAAGTAAATCTAGGGGCAGCTAGGTGGCATAGTGGATAAAGCAATGGCCCTGGAGTCGTGAGGACCTGGGTTCAAATCTGGTCTTAGACATTTAATAATTACCTAGTTGTATGGCCTTGGGCAAGCCACTTAACTCTGTTTGCCTTACCAAAAAACCTAAAAAAAAAGACTTCTTTAAAGTAAATGTAGACAATATTAAATACTTAGGAATCTAGCTCCCAAGACAAACCCAGAAACTGTATATACACAATTATAAAGCACTTTTCACCCAAATAATGTCAAAACTAAATAATTGAAAATATGTTAATTGCTCATGGTTAGGTCGAGATAATGTAATAAAAAATGATTCTATGCAAATTAAATTAGTTATTTGGTACCATACTAGTCAAAATCACTAAGTAATTCTTTTACTCAGCTAGAAAAAAATAGTAACAAAATTATCTGGAGAACAAAAGGTCAAGAATACCAAGGGAACTAATGAAGGAAAAATGTAAACGAAGGTGGCCTTGCACTATCAGATCTAAAACAATACTATAAAGCAATAGTCATCAAAACCACTTGGTAATCATTGAAAAATAGAGTAATGGATCAGTGGATTAAGATAGGTTCAAAAGAAACAGTAGAAAATGATTACAGTAATATACTTTTTGGCCTTCTCAAAGACATTAGCTTGTGGGTTAAGAGGTCACTATTTGACAAAAATTGTTGGGAAAACTGGAAAATAGTATGGGAAAACTAGACAAAATATATATATAATCAATACAGGTACAGGATTTCCCCATAAAGAGCAACATCACAGATAAACTTATAGACCAAGAAATATTCTATCTATCTGATCAATGGAAAAGAGAGAAATTTATGATCAAGCAAGAAACAGACTACATTATAAGTTGCAAAATGAATTGCTTTGAATATATTAAATTAAAAAAAGTTTTTGCACTAATAAAATTGATGCTGCCAAAATTAGAAGGAAAGCAGAAAACTGGGAAATAATTGTCACAACTGGGAGCGCAGATAGATTTCATTTCTAAAATATATAGAGAACTGCATCAAATATATAAGGTTGCATATCATTCCTCAATTGATAAATGGTCAAAGGATATGAATAGACAGTTTTCAAATGAAGCTATTAAAACTTCATATACTCAAATGAAAACATGCTCCAAATCATTGTTGATTATAGAAATGCAAATTAAAGCAACTCTGAGGTATCACCTCATACCTATCTGATTGACTAAGATGACAAAAATGGGACATGATCAATGTTGGAGAGGTTGTGGGAGGATTGAGACATTAGGCCCAAAGAACATATACCCAGAAGAAATCATAAGAAAATGGGAAAATCACGTATGTTCCAAAATATTCACAGCAGCTCGTTTTTTAGTGAAAATTTAAGGGATGCCTATGGATTGGGGAATGGTTAATCAAGTTACTGTAATGAAAATTATGGAAAACTATTGTTCTATAAGAAAGCAGAAATGGTCAGACTCTAGAGAAGCATGAAAGAAATTACAGGATCTATTGATGAGTGAAGAGAAAAGAACCAAGGGTTCATACACATTAAAAACAACATTGTGGGATGATCAACCCTGATGGATACAGCTCAGAGAGCTAGGTCAAACCTATTATACTAGCTATGGACAATGCTATTCCCATCCAGAGGAAGTTAAACAAAACAAAATGAAGTAAAACCAAAAAAAAATCCTTCAGAATCTGAAGAATATTATATTCACTTTTTTTTTGGTTTTTTTTAGGCTTTTGCAAGGCAAATGGGGTTAAATGGCTTGCCCAATGTCACACAGCTAGGTAGTTATTAAGTGTCTGAGACTGGATTTGAACCCAGGTGCTCCTGACCCCAAGGCTGGTGCTTTATCCACTATGCCACCTAGCCGCCCTTATATTCACTTAAAAAAATCTATGTATTTCTTTCCCTTAATTCTAATTCCTCATACCAAAAATGACTAAACTGCAAACACGCTTAAGACAAATGTGTAAGTACAATTTTTACCTGACTGTTCACCATTAAGGGGAAGGGGGTGGGAAGTGGGGGTGGAGAGAAATTTTGTAATTTATATATATGTATAGGCATATCAATGAATGTTAAAAAATATTTTCATAGCATAATTTTGGAAAAGTATAACATCAATTAAAAAAAATTGGGGAAAGGCAAAAAATCAGGACTATTTAAAGGACCTGGTTTCAAATTCTGCAACTTAATGTTCTTGAAAAATCATCTTTGAAACTGTGTCTTGACATATTGGTGTCAGTTTCTTTTCTTGTAACATTCAAGTAGATCTACACAGTCTTTTTTCATTTATTTATTTATTTTCATTCATTTGTAATGCATATTACCAAGTTACAAAATTTCCCTGCCCCTTTCCCTGCCAACCCCCTCCCCCAGCAAGGAATAATCAGAATAGCATTTTACATACATATTTTGTCAAATATATTTACAAATTAGTAATTTTTGGCATGAGAAAGTAGGATTAAGGGAAAGAGATACATAAGAGATAATTTTTATAACATGTTCAATAGATTTGGAAGGGTTGTTTGTTTTTCTCTATGTTTTGTTTTGTGTTGTTTTTCCTTCCTCTAGATGAGGATAATATAGTCCATAACCAATTAAATACAGTTATCCTAGCTATCTGGACCATCAAGAGCAGTTGCTTCCATCAAGGTTCTTCATCTCATAATGTTATTGATGTGTATATTGTTCTTTTGGAGTCATTCCATGCTTCTCTAGAGGTTGACCCTTTATGATTTCTTTTGGAACAATAATATTCCATAGTATTCATGTACAATAACTATTTAGCCATTCCTCAATTGATGGATATCCCCTCAAATTCCAATCCTTTGCCACTACAAAAAAACTGCCATGAATATTTTGGAACATGTAGGACTTTTCCCATTTTTTACCATTTCTTCTGGATATAGTCCTAGAATTTGAATTGTTGGGTGAAAAGGTATGAACAGTTTTATTGCTCTTTGGGCATGGTTCCATATTGCTCTCCATAAGTGTTGGATCCATTCACAACTCCACCAACAATGCATCAATGACCCAATCCTCCCACAACCTCTCAAACATTGATCATCTTCACTTTTTTCTTATCTGGGCTATTATACCAAGTCTGAGAGGATTTGTTTGAATTTTCATTTCTCTAATCAAGAGTGATTTGGAGCATTTTTTTCTTATGATTATATCTAACTTTTCATTCTTCCTTTGAAAACTGTATTTTCATATCCTTTGACTAGACGGTCTTTAGAGTTTTCCAACTCTGATTCTTATGATTTTATAAGAGGCAACACCATTCACATCCTGCCTACTACATGAATTACAAATCTAAGAAAAATTAACCAGTTCATTGGAAATTCAACTAGTATATTTAATTTTATTGACAATACACAGCAGCATGCTTCTCCAACCTTCTTTGCATTATTTACCACTTACCTGGGGCTTCTATGGCTTCATTCTTTCCCTGATGCCAAGATTCTTTTCTGTCCATAACTCTTTTATTCCACCTGGACTCATGACTTCCAACAAAAGTGAAACACAGTTTCCAATTTACTGGGATATTTTGAGAGATATTTCTTAGGCAAGAGTCTCCTTACTGAAGGAAAGAATGAATGCTCAATATTTTATGTAACCATGATGGGGGAAGGTGTACTAATGGTGTAGGAAAAAAGAGACCTTGTTTTTCCTGCTTGCTTTGAGAAAAGACAAGCAAGGATCCTGGAAGGGCACACATAAGTGTGCTCCTGAGGAGAGTTGGGGGGGGGGGAGAGAAAGAGAGAGAGACACAGAGAGAGATAGAGAGAGATTGAAGAAAGTAGTACATATGTAGATGAACCTTAACACTTCTATTTCCTGCTTTATTCCACAAAGACATTATGGAGTTTACCCTTAGGTGAGCTTCTGCTTTCTTTCTCTTGTTAAAGGTGAATCTAGAACAACTTCTTGAAAGAACAGTAGAAATATAAGAACTGAAAGGTGTGTATTGCAGGCATGAAAGTCAGGAAATGAAATGTTTTATGTGAAGAACAAAGAAAAATTCTGTTTTGCAAGATTTTAAAGTGTGAGAGAGGCTAGGTACTGAAGGATTTTAAAAGTAATTAGAAGGGTTTTTTTTTTAATCAATAACCAGACTATATTTATAATCCCCATTTTAAGCAATAGAATACTGATCATCAAAAAAGTGATTGCTTCACAGTCATGTAGTTAATTTACTTGGAGGCAAAATTTGCACCTATCAGTTTTGAGTCCAAATTTTTCCTCGTCTCTAAACAAAATTGTGTAATAAACATGATGTAGACTAGATTTAGAGAGTGTTTAACATTATTCATTGAGAAAAAGTTTTTTAAATGACTCCAATAAACCCTACAATTTTAGAAAATGAAGACAACACATTTTTATCTGCATTCAAATTGAATAGTCTTAATAGACTGAGGTGAGAAGACAGAAAATATATTTCTATTTTTTCTTTCCTTAGATGATCTTTTAACATATACTTTTCAGCACTGGAACACATATTGATTTTTTCTTTTCCCAGCTAAGTAAACAGTTACAAGTTATATTGGAAAACCTGACTTTCTGGGGAACCTTATTTATTACAATACATATCCAATGTACAGGCATGTTGTCCAGCATCATATCTTAGAATTACTGTATTTATTTGAAAACTTTACTTCTTGTATATTTCCCCAATTTCTTCACATTTTTGAGGGGGGAATTATTTTTCCCCCTTAAAGTTATTTCTATTTTTGACACTTGTATATGTGGGGAGTTGGGGGCTAGAAGGGTTGAGTAGCACCAGGAATCACTAAAGGTCTGGTCAGAGAAGTGAAAGGAATAATTAAGATAGTGTGCTCTATTGGAAAGAACAAAACTGTGAGTCAGATGACTTGGATCCAAATCCAAGTGATGTGCTACCTGTGAGAGCTTGGAAAAATGATTTATCCTTTCTTAAACTCAGAATATTCACTCATAAAATAAGGATGTAGTTATCTTTTCCCTAGTTTTAAATCTGATTTATGTTTTCTCACTGGTTGTTTCCCATGCCTGGATTTCTCTCTCTCCACATCTTTGCTTCATGACTAGCTTTTTAAAAAATCTCAGATAAAATTCTACCCTCTGTACAAATCCTTTCCTGAATTCCTTTAAAGCTAGTACTTTCCCTCTGTGATTGTCTTCTATTTTTCTTGTATCTATCTTGTTTTCATATAGTTGCTTACATGCTGTCTCTCCCATTGGACTGTGAATGCCTTAAGAAGAGGTACTATTTTATTTTTGTTTTGTCTTTCTTGTCCCCCGCCTTTCATGGCAAATGTCTCAAAGTTTGAAAAATGCTTATTGACTTAACTATGATTCCCATTCAATTTCCTAAAAACAAATGGAATAACACTTAAAGAAATTGTTATCCCTGTTCTACTCTAGCTTTCAAAGAGTCCAGTAAAGGAAAATTATTTTTTGACCTTCAGTGACTATTTCGGTTCCCAGGTTCACCCTGTCAGCAACAATCTTGAGCAATTTATCCAGAACCGGATGAAAAAATGTATTTAAAATGCTTTGTAACAAAAACCAATTACGTAAATGTCAGATATTGCAATATGCCTTCAAGTTCTTTTTCAAGAAGGAATTCATTTTTAATTAAGGCCATTTCATTCATATCTAATCAGCAAGATTCATCTGGGTGCTTATGCACTCAAATCTTCTGTGCTTGCTTTTGAGAGCTCCTTAAAGACATTGTACTCATGAAACATTATCATTCATCAACACAAACATGCCAGGTTAAGCTGTTTTTGTAGCTATAGGGCATACACTATTAGTCTCTAATGAATGACTCTTGTTAATTGTAATTAAGCATGTAAATTTCTATTTTTGAGAAAAAATGAAAAACAAATAAGATGCCTGTGTAACCAATGTAGTAGCTGAAGTTTCTAGTAATTTCCTCTTATTTCAGTTGATTTTACATAATATTGAAATAGCAGAACCTTTGGACCTATTTTACAGATGGAAAGAATCCCACAACCTTGAGAAAAGCCCCAAGGAAAGCCTCTTCCTGTGTATCAATTGAGGTGTGCCTAGATAACTACTATAAAATTTGCCTGTGTAGTTCAGAGAAGCTAATGAGTCTACTTTTATAATGTTTCCTCAGGCAAAAGTCATTATGAAAATGACTATTGAGTTAGACCTCTGAAATATTACTTTTTTTGACTAGTATAGAGGCCTAATAAAAAATATGGTTAGATAACTAGAGATATACTTTCAACACCAAGAAGCAATATGCTCAAGACTTACTTTTGATCCTGAACAAGTCACTACACATTATAGACAATTCTCTAAGACTATAAATTAAAGGACACTTGTGGAGCTAAGTTAGTAGAGATAATTTCCTTTTCTCAAAAATTAGGGACTAAAACATCTGACTATGTCATTTACCTACTTAATAAACTCCAATGGGTCTCTTACATACAGGAACAAAATTAAAATTTTCTATTTGGTTTTTAAGTCTTTTTTGTCCCTCTTGCCTTTCCAGATGTCTACCACCTTCCTCTATTCCATACCATATTCTATGATATAGAATCACTGGTCTTTTTATTTTTTCCCATGCTGGACATGCCATCTCATATATATATATATTTTCAATGACAGGTTCTTTGTCCAGAATTCTCTCTTTTCTCACTCACATCTCTTGACTTCCTTAGAATCAAGAATGAACTCAAGTTCTACCTCCTGTAATGTTAGTGATTTCCCTCTGGCATTGCCTCTAATATAACTTATAGAGGTTACTTTCAAAACCTCGTTCCAGATTTGTAGGTCATCTGTTTATGTCTTGCATATATACTCAACTGTTTTCATGTTATTGTTCCAATTTGAATATTAGCTCTATTGAGGATAGACACAACTTCTGATTTTTTTTTTGAAGGTCTAACTCTTAGCACAGTGCTTGGGAGATAACAAACATTGATTTGACTTATTGATGCTTAATCACATGACTGGAGGAAAACATGAGAATTTATCAAGGTCCAAAAACATTGTGGTAGGAAGGATATAAGCTTTGGAGTTAAAAGTTTAGGTTTGAATCCTGATTATTTAATTATTTTTCATTGTGACCTTGGGAAATGAGGATAGCTTTATCTGCAAAATAAGAGAGTTAGATTGTGTATTCCCCAAGCTGCCCATTTAAAAGTGTGGAGCATGACTGATAAATTCAGAGAATTTATGATGAAAATAAGAAGTCACAGAATCTCAGAGCTGAAAGGGATCTCAATAATCATATGTACAAAGCAGATATTTGAAAATTTAAACATTTTGACAATATATTTAACATATAAGAGTCCTTGTGTTAAGCACTTTATAAATATTATCTCATTTGGTCATCACAACAACCATGGGATATAGGTGTTACTATTATTCCCATTTTACATAGTTGTGGAAACTAAGGTCAATGGAGAGCAAAGGACTTTTCTAAGGTCACACAACTAGTCAGTGCATAAATTCAGATTTTAACTTAACTGTTCCTAGATCTATGTCTGAGATATTACTAAATATCACAATATATTTGACACAATATTTTTACCTGTCAATTTCTTTTTCCCCTATTTGTTAATATTTTAGCAGTTTGCCTTAGCTCTTTCATGGACAAATTACATAATCATGGCATTGGTACATTAATGTGATCATGATTACATATTGACATTTAAACAGTATGCATGCTTATGTGTATACACACATTCCAGCACAGGGTACAACATAGATATTAGCATCATTTCATTAAAAGCTAATATCAAAACACACTTAAAACTTGGTCATTTGACCAAATCCAAATTCACAAATCATGATGACTAGAGATGAAACTGTTTATGAGGTATCAGGATTAGATAACTTGTCCAGGGTCATATCAGCTACCAAGTGTGAAGTACCTGAGGTGGAATATGAATTCAAGACCTTCTGATCCCTGAGTCAGTGCACCATCCCCTGAACCACCTTATTGCCCCTTACTCTTTCTCGAATTAAAATAGGATTCAACTTCCCATTAGGCATTTTAGTTTGCTTTCCTAGCACGAAGTCCATGGAATTTAGAGTTGGAAGATTAGTTTAACTGTTTGCTTTTATAATAAAGAAAATAAGAGCCAGAGAGGCATGATATCTGGTTCAATGTCAAACAGAGAATACTAAAACCAAGGAAAATATATTCAGATCTCTAACTATGATCCAATGTTCTTTTCCTTTTGTCTCTTTCAGGTAAACCTAACTTGCAACAAACATATATATATATATATATATATATATATATATATATATATATATATATATTTTTTTTTCTAAGACCTGATTCTCTCTTATTTTATTGTTTTATTTTATTTTATTTATTATGTTATTTTATTTTAGATTTTTGCAAGGCAAATGGGGTTAAGTGGTTTTGCCCAAGGCCGCACAGTTTGGTAATTATTAAGTGTCTGAGTCCAGATTTGAACTCAGATACTCCTGACTCCAGGGCCAATGCTCTATCTCCTCTGCCACCTAGCTGCCCCTAGAGCTGATTTTCTCTTATCATATTTTTTTGGCTTTTTACAAGGTAATGTAATTAAGTGTCTTGCCCTAGGTCAACATATTTAGGCAATTATTATATGAGGCTGAATTTGAACTCAGGTCCCCTTGACTCCAGGGCTGGTGGTCTATCCATTGTGTCACCTAACTGATTCTCTCTGTTCAAAAGGTTTATCATTTTTTCTAACACAGAATCTTGAATTTTTTCACTACTTGATATTTAAATTTGAATTTAATTCATAAATTGATCTAATAGAGGTAGGACTGATTGTGTCTTTGAGCCTTACTAATAGTGCTCAGTCCACTCTATTTTTGCAAGCATGTTAAAGAATACAACTATTCAATTTAGTTTACTTTTACCCAAGTACTCTTACTAATGAAGATGTTCTTATACCAAACTTTTAATTAAAACTTATTTGGGAAATTCTACATATGCTACGGAGGTGTAAAAATATATTCTTTTACCTCTGAAATTGACAAGAAAAACCAATCCAATCAACATGATGAAAGTAATAAAGTTTATCACTTTGCCTGAAGCAGAACTCTTTCCAAAGTCCTTCAGGGATATATGAGTACTCATATTCATAACAAGATAGCAGATAGACAGAAGATCACAAATGAAGATCTAGAAGAGTCTTTGGAAATTAACATAACTAAGTTCCTCATTTTATGAATAAGACACTAGGGCCTGGAAAAGTAGTATGGCTACTCCAAGAATATAAAATTAATAAGTAGAAGAAATGTGATTTGAATTGAATTCCTTCAACTCCAATATTAACATTTTCTATTACACCAATTCACCTTGAACTTATTTTTAAACTACTTTGTAAAAGGTAAAACTTTTCTGACCTAGTAGAATATGAATGGAGAAAGATGAAGCATTAACATGCATATTTAAATAATCTGTGATTTGTTTTCCTTCTTTCATTGAGTTATATCACAGACAATCTATGACTTAATGATTAAGTCCCAGGAAGTATTCCCCAGGTTATATGATCAAATTTAGATTTGCCTCTTGTTTTGCCTTATAGATAAAAATATTTATCATGGCAAGGTCCACTGTTACCTGCCACTTGAAACTATGGAAAGACGTTGTAGGCTTGAAGTCAAAAGATATAAATTCAAGTCCTGATAAATACAGAAGTAGAGTAGGTGAGTCACTTAATATCTGTGATATCCCTTTACTTATTTATGATGAGGAATTGGATAAGATAAATAATAAGGTTCCTTCTGACTCTGAATATATGAAACTATGAATTGACTAGTCAATTTTAGTTAGTATTTATTTAGTCAAATTACTATTACATGATAGAGCTGGAATATAAAACTGAGTTTTCCAGAATTTAAGCTCAAGCCTCATCCACTGAACTGTTGTGTCTCTATAATGTTTCTTTAAAGTGTCATTCTAAGAATTTTATTTAGGAAATGAGATGAATGCCAATGGGAGAACTTCAAAAAGCTCATTAACCATAAAAAAGGATAACTGGTCAAGATAGAAGATAAAACAATGATGTTAAAGAATCATGAAGTGCGATGACAGTAGTTATTTGATTTATGTTATATTACAGGAATATCTAGGTTAAACAGTAGATACAGCTCTTTGTTCAAAAGTAAGAAAGTTCATCTTCTTGAGTTCAAATATGGCATCAGACAGTTGTAAGTAGCTGTGTGAGTCTGGGCGAATCACTTACCCTGTTTACCTTAGTTTCCCTATATGTAAAATGAAGGAAATAGCAAACTGCTCCAGTATCTTTGCCAAGAAAACCTCAAATGGGAACCCAAAATGGAGTTGGATGCAACCAAAAAATAGCTGCAACATCACTTTCAAATGAATATATATTTAACAATTTGCTTCTAGGTTGTTATTTAAAAGAGTAAAGAGAAAGAAAAGCATTGTTATACTTTACCACTATGAATCTAAATAAATAGGCCACTAACCTTAAGAAAAAATCCTGATGACATATCAACAATAGTATTTTCTATAAGTTTAGATGATTTAGATAAAATAGGTTTTATATAAAGACAACATCTAAGAACCAGACAAAAATGTGGTTTTCAATCTTATTATGGGCATCTAAGTAGGTCATTTAAATTTTTGGTGCTCTGGATATATCACTAAATCTATGTTACACAGGGGTTGTTGCTTGTATATAAAGTGGAGATCCAGGTTGGCTTGGTGGTGAAGTGGATAGACCACTGGCCCTGGAATCAGGAGTATCTGAGTTCAAATCCGGCCTCAGACACTTAATAATTACCTAGCTGTGTGGGGTTGGGCAAGCCAATTGAACCCGATTGCCTTGCAAAAACCTAAAAAAAAAGTGGAGATCCTACCATTGAAATCAGAGTTCCAGTCCTTTATTTCTATTGATGTATTCAGATAAATGTAGGGTTTTGTGAAACCTTATAAAGTACCATACATTTGGAAAATTTAGTGTAAGTCAGTGATATATGTCACATAGTTTTATGATATTTGATTTAAGTTGATATGTGATTTGAATTAAACTTCATTGAGTTTCATACTTCAATTCAGATGCAGAGTTTGTAAGTGATGTGATTTTAGTCTATTAAAATAGCAAACTTAAGTTGACCCTTTCCCCACTTTTGATAATATATGTGTATTCCTACAAATTTTGCCATTATTCTCTCCTGATTATTATGTCAATGCTCAGTTTTAAAACATTGAATTTCATTGGGAGGAGTCTAAAGAAGTTCCATAGCATGAACAATAATAGTCTTAAATTACCAGGGATTCCACAGGAAGAATATAAGCATTCATTTTAGCAATAGACAGACCTTGAAAACCAGACAGATATTCAAATAAAAAATAATGACATTCTTCATGTATAAAGAAAAATGACCCTGGAGAATGTCTCTAGTGTTTTCGTAGGCTGTGTGCTTACTGAAAATTATTTTCTCTAATTGAGTATGATAGAAAAAGGGTTTGCATTTATCTTTCCTTTGGTCATTTTAAATTAAAGAATTCTATGTTTTGGGGGGTCAAAGACTTCATATATATATATATATGTATATATATATATATACATATATATATATATATACACACACACACACACACACACATATAACCTGGTTCATACTCTATTTTTAATGTGACCATTAAAATATTTTATGAAGAGAGATATCTCATAATTTTAGGCATTTTGAAATACTTTAAATACATAAATTGTTTTTCATCTAATAATAACTATAGATTTTCACTGAAGTTCATGCTTTTGTGGATGTGGCTTGAAAACTCTGAAAGTATTCATTTTTTTGATATTTTTTCCATATGATGTCCTTGGAAAACAAAGAATCCATAATGTAGAAGTTTTTGTGCATTGGCAATGTGAGTTTCTATTTATTATGTCCAGAAATTTTTCTTTCTTTAAAAAAATCTGCTTTGAAACAATTCTTAAGTAAGACCAATATGCAATAAAAGCCCAAGAAAACAAACAAGCAAGCAGAGAAACAGCAACAACAAAACAGGCAACCCCTCTGCTATTTTGAATCTTTTCCTTTTAGGTAGAGGCAAGCATCAATTAGATTGAAAATCATTTTTTAAAAAGTTCCTTCAATAAAATGACCAATTTAGAGTAACTAAGGTATAGACATAATTTCCAAGCTAAGGCAATGTACTTTCTTTCTGTCAAAAGCTTAGTTTTCTGTAGCAACTCCATGAGTCTTATGAAAATGCTTTGCTGTATAGGGAGGAAATTCTGATTTCATGCTTGGTAGCCTTTCAACAATTATTTATAAGCAAAAAAATGGTTATCCTAATACACACATAGTCCAGCACATACACACAAATTCCTAATATATCTTTTCTGTGGGCAAGCACATGCTAAGCTGATTCATGTAGTGCTTCCAAGTATATGTGCTTTTGGCAAAGAAGCATATTTTCAGCACCTAGAATATCACCATTCAAAAATCTCAGCATCTCAGAATATTAGATAATAAGATTCATACATTCATAGATGTGGGTGCAGTTATCTACTTGTGGAACCAAATTATTACAGCCTCAAATTCATAGGTAAATAAAATTAAGGAACATGTAAGAATTGATGTTCACCTTCTGCTGAGAGAGATGAGAAGAACCAGAAGAACACTGTATACCCTAACAGCAACATGGGGGTGGTGATCAACCTTATTTGACTTTCTCATCCCATCAATGCCACAATCAGGCACAATTTTGTGGTATCTATGTTGGAGAATACCATCTGTATCCAGAGAAAGAATTGTGGAGTTTTTGGTTCCTATGAGCAATGCAGGGTGTTTGACACCCATAGAATTTAAGAGGAGATTGTGAGTTTAAATACACACACACACACACACACACACACACACACACACACACACACACACACACACACACACATATATGTGAGAGAGAGAGAGAGAGAGAGAGAGAGAGAGAGAGAGAGAGAGAGATACACATGTTGGAGAGAGGGTCCTTCTTTGAAAAGAAGTTAATAAAAAACTATTTTAATAACTCTGGAAGTATTTGTAATTATGAGTCATTGAAAACAGTTCCCAAACCCAGGTAAAGTCTCCCTGACTTCACACTCTCAGAGACTTAGGTAAATCCCACTCCATCCCCCCAAACCCAAATATCTCAAGCCCCAGAGAACACTTGTCTGGACTTTCTGGGTCTTGGTGACTGTAGACCCTCATGTCTGGTCAATTCCTTCTGGAAGGAGTACTCTTAAACCTGAAACTATGACCAGCCCACAACCACACAGTGCTAGGTCTCCTTTCTATCATGGAACTGTGTTGCAAAACTGAACATTTCTTATGGAGTTGCCAATCAATGCCAGCCATACCCATTTACAGCATAGTTTCCCTTGTAATTTCTTTCTAATCAGTTGCCTATTCTTCTTACTGCTGGGGAAATACGAGTACCAAAATTTGCTTCCACTACTACCACTGCAGCTGTTACATAACCTCTAAGAACCATTGCTACTGGTCTTTCTGAACTCTGAGTCTACCTCCATGTCAGTCTCACAGATATTGCCTGTCCATCTCCTAAATTGTATTAGGCAGAAAAATTTCAAATTCTAACCTTTTGCTGATATTGCCATTGAAAAATCTGGTTTGAAGGAGTGTTTTAAAAAATGGATGGGAATGTTGTGAGAATTCAGCTTTATTTCTCCATCTTGACTCTGCCTCCCTAGTCACATTAACTCTTTTGTCTTAAAGCAGTTGTTAGGGAAAATTTTACATTTCTAAATGCATAAGTGCATAAAAGAGAGCAATAAGAGATCAATGAATTGAACATGCAAATAAAAATCCAATCTTATAAAAAGACCAAATTAAAAATTCTGAATCAAATACCAAAATGGAAATTCTGAAAATCAAAAGAGAAATAATGAAATTTTAAATTTCAAACCAAACGAGAAATGAATTACCAAAACTAGTCATTTATTTTTTATGAATAAGAAAAAAATATAAACTACTGACTAATTTGATTAAAAATTAATGAAAACCAAATTAAAGTTATCACAAATGGAAAAAGTAAATACAAAAGCTTGAAGCAAAATTTGTATGCCACTGAAATTTACCATTTAAGTGTAATGAATAAGCATTTAAAAAATAAACAGGGCATAATAGCAGAAGACAAAAAAAAACTTGGATAATTCTATCTTAGAAAAAATGAATTTGAATAAGGCTTCAAATGAGTTCCTTTTATAAACTCTTTGGAAAAAGTAGCGAAAGATGGAACTCTGCCTAATTCTTTCTATAAAACCAATATGGTGCTGTTACCTAAAACAGGAATAGTTAAAACAGAGAAAGAAAATTATAGCCCTATCTCCCTGATGAACATAGATGCAAAAATCTTAAATAAAACCTTAGCAAAACGATTACAACAAGTTATCATAAGGATAATACATTATGATCCAGTAGGATTTATTCCAGGAATGCAGGGTTGGTTCAATATTAGGAAAACTGTTAATATACTCAATTATATCAACAACAAAACTATCATAAATTATATGATCATATCAATAGATGCTAAAAAGCTTTTGACAAAATATAGCATCCATTCCTACTAAAAACAATAGAGTGTAGGAATAAATGGACTGTCCCTTAAAATAATTAGCAGCATCTATCGGAAACCATCAACAAGCATTATATTCAGTGGGGAAGAAGCTAGATGCATTCCCAATAAGATCAGGGGTGAAGCAAGGGTGCCCATTATCACCACTATTTTTCAATATTGTATTAGAAATGTTAACTTCAGCTATTAGAGAAGGAAAAATAAACTGAAGGAATTAGAATTGGGAAGGAAGAGACAAAACTCTCACTCTTTGCAGACAATATGATGGTCTATGTAGAGAATCCCAAGAAATCATCCAAAAAAACTACTGGGAAACAATTAGCAATTTTAGCAAAGTTGCAGGTTATAAAATAAACCCTCATAAATCCTCAACTTTTCTATTTATGTCTAACAAGATACAATAGGAAGAGCTAGAAAGAGAAATCCCATTCAAAGTAACCTCAGACAATATAAAATACTTGGGAGTCTATTTGCCAAGACAGACTCAGAAACTTTTTGAAAACAATTATAAAATGTTTCTCACAAAAATTAAATTAGATTTAAGTAACTGGGCAAATATCAACTACTCATGGATGGGTAGAGCTAATATAATAAAAATGATAATTCTACCCAAACTAAACTATCTGTTTAGTGCCTTACCAATCAAAATTCCAAAAAATTACTTTAATGAGTTAGAAAAAAATTGTAAGTAAATTCATATGGAGAAATCAAAAGTCAAAAATTGCAAGGAGTTTAATGAAAAATAAGTGAAAAAGAAGGTGGCTTAGCCCTACCTGATCTAAAATTATATTATAAAGCATCAATCATCAAAACGGTTTGATATTGGCTAAGAAATAGAGTGGTGGACCAGTGGAATAGACTAGGTGTAAAAGCAGGAGATGACTTTAGTAATCTGCTGTTTGATAAGCCCAAAGAGTCCAGCTATTGGGATAAAAATTCCCTCTTTGATAAAAACTGCTGGGATAATTGGAAGTTAGTATGGAAGAAACTTAGATTAGACCAACACCTAACACCCATTACCAAGATAAGATCCAAATGGTTACAGGACTTAGACATAAAACACAATACCATAAACAAATTAGAAGATCAAGGACTAGTTTACCTGTCAGATCTATGGAATGGGGAGCAGTTTATGACTAAGGAAGAGTTGGAGAATATCACCAAAAACCAATTAGATGTTTTCTATTACATTAAATAAAAAAGCTTTTGCACAGATAAAACCACTGTAACCAAGATCAAAAGAATGTAGTAAATTGGGAAACAATGTTTACAACTAATGATTCTGACAAGACTCATTTCTAAAATATACAGAGAACCGAGTCATATTTTTAAAACTAAATGCTATTCCCCATTTGACAAATGGTCAAAGGATATGTAAAGACAATTTACAGATGAGGAGATCAAAGCAATCCATATCCATATGAAAAATTGCTCTAAGTCATTAATTAATAGAGAAATGCAAATTAAAGTTTCTCTGAGATACCACCTCACACCTCTCAGACTGACCAATATGATCAGAAAGGATAATGATCATTGTAGGAAGGGCTGTGGGAAATCTGGGACACTATTACACTGTTGGTGGAGCTGTGAACTCATCCAACTTTTCTGGAGATCTATTTGGAACTACTCCACAAAAATGTAATACCCTTTGACCCAGCAATATGACTACAGGGTCTATACCCTGAAGAGATGATGAAAAAAGATAAAACCATCACTTGTAAAAAATATTTATAGCAGCCCTGTTTGTGGTGGCAAAGAATTGGAAATCAAGTAAATGTCCTTCAACTGGGGAATGGCTTAGCAAACTGCTGTATGTCTATCATGGAACACTGTTGTTCTATCACATACCAGGAGGGACGGGATTTCAGGGAAGCCTGGAGCGATTTGCATGAAGTGATGCTGAGTGAGATGAACAGAACCAGAAAAACTCTACACCCTAACAGCAACATGGTAGTGATGATCAACCTTGAAAGACTCACTCATTCCATCAGTGCAATAATTGGGAACAATTTTGGGCTTTCTGAAAAGGAGATTGCCATCTGTATCCAAATAAGGAGCTGTGGAATTTGAACAAAGGTCAAGTACTATTCCTTTTAATTTAGAAAAATAAAACAGATATCTTATAGTCTGTTCTTGTTACCTCTTAGACTTCTTGTCTCTTCTTAAAGGATATGATTTCTCTCTCATCACACTCAATTTGGATCAATGTAAAACATGGAAACAAAATAAAGACTGACAGATTTCTTTCCATGGGGTGTGGTGGTGGGGGGAGGAAAGTAAGGTTGCAGGGAAAATTGTAAAACTCAAATACTATCTTTAATAAAAATAAATTTAAAATACTAAAGAAAAAAACTCACCAGACCTAATGGATTTACAATTAAATTCTCTCAATTTTTTATATTCGTATTTATATAAATATTCTATCTAATTAAGGAATACTTGATTCTAATATTTTTTAATGTATTTGAAAAAATAAGCAAATAGCTATTTCTATGAAATTCATTTTATGATATAAATGCAGTTTTGATACACAAACCCAGGAGGGCAAAAATAGAGGAGGGGGAAATCACTACAGACCAATTTTCTTAAGGACTATCATGAAAAACTTTAAATATATAGCAATATATCACAAAGATCATGTAATACAACCAGGTGGTCATAAGAAAACTATCATCATAATGGGTCCTATCAATAACAGAAACACCAAAAATTATATGAGTATCTTAATAGATGCAGGAAAAGATTTTGAAAAGTGTAGTAACATTTCCTTTTCCCCATTAATTAATCAATTAATTTATTCTGATTTTGTACGAATACTTTTTATACATTACTAAAATATTCTTGAGTAAAAAAAAATATAGACCCACAAAATAGAGACCCACAAAAAAATATAGACCCACATGAGTGATAAAGTAAAGGGGAAAGAAAAAGTTAAAATTAAAAGAAAAATAATGATGATAATCATAAGAATAGATATGGCCAGGTGGCGCAGTGTATGGAGCACATGCCCTCGAGGCAGCAGCACACCAGCCCAAATCTAGCCCCATACACTCAATGATCACTCTGCTGTCTGACCCATGCAAGCCACCCCAAACCCATTGCACTGTCAAAAGCAAAAAAATTAAAAGATCCAAAATAAAATAAAATAGTAATAATAGTAATACTACTACTACTACTACTACTACTACTACTACTACTACTACTACTACTACTACTAATAATAATATATTATTATTATTATTATTATTATTATTATTATTATTATTATTATTAGGGGTAACCTAGTGGTGGACAGAGCCCTGGCTGTTGAGCCAGGAGCACCTCAGTCCAAATCCAGCCTCAAACGCCCAACAATCACCTAGCTGTACAGCCCCAGGCAGGCCACCCAGCCCTATTTGCCCTGAAACCCCCCTCAAAAGGAATAATAATTGTAAAAAATGTGCTTCAGACTGTGTTTAAACACCACCAGCTCTGTCACGAGTGGATCACAATCTTTTTGATAAGTACATCACAAAAGTTACTTTCATATTTTTCCACTGTTGCCATTGCTTATTGCTACTCCCTCCATTCATGTGTAGCACCATTTCTAATGAAAACAACTAGAAAGCAAATACTCAATATAAATCCTCTTAAAATGATAAGTAACATCTTGCAAAAACATGAACAAATATTTCTGTAATGGGATAAACTTCAACCTTTCTTTTTAAATTATTTTTAATTTAAGGCAATGAGGTTAAGTGACTTACCCAAGGTCACACAGCTAGGTAATTATTAAGTGTTTGAGATTAGGTCTTTCTTGACTCCAGGGCTGGTGCTCTATCTACTGTGCCATCTAGCTGTCACTACTTCAACCTTTTCTAAAAGCTCAGCAATGAATTATGTATGGCCATTATCATCATAATTTTTCAATATTAGATTGGAAAAGTTGATTATAGAATAAGACAACAAAAAAGAAAATAAATGAGTGAATGGAAGCAATAAAGAGTAAGGGAAGGGGTAGAGTCAAGATGGTGGCATGAAGACAGGAATTCCCAGAAACTCTTCCCTCCAAAATTCTAAGGTTATAGAATTATAACTCTAAATTTATTTTAGGGGGGAAGAACCAACTGAAAGATTAAGTGAAGCAATTATCCAGTCCAAGACAAGTTGGTAGCTCTTTGGGAAAGGTCTGTTCCACCGGGACCAGGGTTGGATAAAAGCTCTGGTGCAGTCATGCCTGAGAAAATCTGCTCCAGTCTTCCAGTAACAGCCCACAGGGAACCTGAGTTATGGGGGTGCCTGGGTCCCTGGCAGCAGGAGTGGTTTCCAGAGCTCTTGGCCCAAGGATCACTGGGGATGACTTGGAGGGTTCATGGGAGAACTCTGCCTCACCAGAGTGAGCACAGAGGGCCTGAGGGCAACCCCACTTCCAGAAACCTGTGGAGTCACCTAGCAGTTGCCTCCAGAGAGGTTAGTCCATAGATGGTAAATAGATAAAAAGAGACTATAAAGGTCTCTGGTATTCCTGGGACAGGACTCTGCAACTTTGCACATACTCATATCCAGGACCCAGTATGGGTCTCCCATACTACCATAGAGGAATAGGGACCCTCCTCACAGTTCCAGAGTAGAAAGGAGTGCTTGTGGTTATTCAAAGACCAAAGCACAGGCCCGGAGAACAGTCAGAGAGAGTCTCTCAAAACAGCTTGAAGGAATTAAGGTGGTGGGGAGTATAGCAAAAGCTCACCAAAGCTTTGGAAGTCTATTAAATCAGGTCATAGGTTGAGGAAATAAGCAAACATCAGAATAAGAAGAATTTGACTATAGAAAATTGCTTTGATACCATGGATGATCAAAATATAGACTCAGAAGTTGAAAAGGTCAAACTTTCTGTAACCAGAGACTCCAAGAAAGAAATAGGAATTGGTTTTAGGCGATGGAAGTGTTCAAAAAAGACTTTGAAAAGCAAATAAGGGATGTAGAGAAAATATTGGGAAGAGAAATAGATTGATGCAGGAAAATAATGAAAATCAATTCAGCAGTTTGGTGATGGAGATACAAAAAATACTGAAGAATATAACATCTTAAAAACCAGTTTAGTACAAACAGAAAACATAGTCCTAAAGGCAAATTAGCAGGATTGGTCAGTTGGAAAAGGAGATACAAAAGCTTTCTGAAAAAATAACTTACTTCAAATGTAGAATGCAGTTAACTATGTGAGAAATCAAGAAACAATAAAGCAAAAGCAAAAGAATTAAAAAAAAAAACTAGAGGAAAATTTGAAATATCTCATTGGAAAATCAATTGACTTGGAAAATGGATACAGAAGAGAAAAATTAAAAATTATGGGGATACAGAATGTCATGACCAGGAAGAGCCTAGGCTCATTTTTTTCAGGAAATTATCCAGGAAAATTGCCTGAAATACTAGAAGCAGAGGGTAAAATAGAAATTGAGGAATCCAATGATCACCTCCTGAAAAAGATCCTCCTCGCAAAACAACTTCCAAGAATATTATAGCCAAATTCCAAAAGTCACAAATCAAAGAGACAATATTACAAACAACCAGAAATAATTCAACTTCTATGGTGCTACAGTCAGCATTAGATAGAATGTGGTAGTATCTACATCAAAGGCTCATAGGACTTGAAATATGATATTCTGGAAGGGAAAAGAGCTTGGATTATAGTCAAGAAGCAACTATCCATCAAAACTGAAAAAACTCTTTCAAAGGAAAAAAACAGACATTAATAAAACAGGGGACTTTTTAATTTTTCTAATAAAATGACCAGAACTGAACAGAAAGTTTGATATCTAAGTACAGGACTCACATGAAGCACAGAGAAGGTAGATGGGAAGGACTAATTGTGAGAGATTTAATGATGCTGAACTATGTGTATGCTTGCATGGGAAGAAGATACTGATAACTATTATGAACCATCACATGTATAAGAGCAGTTAGAAGGAACATATATATACATAGATAGATAGATAGATAGATAGATAGATAGATAGATAGAGAGAGAGATGAAGCATGGGAGAGAGCTGAATATTATGATATAATATATAATAAAGATGGAGTCAATGGGTGATAAAAGAAAGTACTGGGAGAAAGGGAAAAGAGAGGTTGAATGGGCTAAAACATTTCAAATATAAGAATTAACAAAAAAGATTTTACAGTGGAGTGAAAGAGGGGGAAGTAAGGGGGAATGAGTGAGCCTTCATTCTAATCAGTAATAGCTCAGACATCAAATAACATACATATTCAATGGGGTATGGATATCTATTTTACTGTAGGGGAAAATTGAGAAGAAAGGGATGGTAGAAGGGGAACAGGAGTGTAGGGGGAAATAGGTGATAGAAGAGAGGGAAGGTGCTGGTAGAGAGCAGTCAGATACAAAAACTTTCTGAGGAGAGATGAGGTGAAAGGAAAGAGATTAAAATAATTGGAAGTGGGTAGCAGTAGAATGGAGGGTATTAGAGTTAACAATAGCAACTGTGGGAAAAAATTATTGAAGCAACTTTTCTGATTTACTTATGATAAAAAACTGCAACCCATCCCACAGAAAGAGATGATGGTATCTAGACACTTCATGAAGTATACTTTTTTTCTCTCATTTTGTTTCTCTTGATGTTTCTCTATCTTTTGGGGGGGAGGGTGGGGTGGTTTATATTTACTTTCACAACAAGTTTACTGTAATAATATGAAAATAAATAAATCATGTTTTTTTTAAAAGAAGCAATGAAGAAACAACAGTATCACTTTTTGCAGATATGATAGGTACTTAGAGAAACCTAGACTATCAACCTAAAATTGAGTTCAAAAAACTAACAACTTTTGCAAACAGCTCTTAAAAATTGTAGAAATATTTGTTAATCATGATCAAGCTGAGTTTATATAAAAACATTGACTATTCTACATGTCAATTGCTTAATCAGTATCATACCAATCAAAACTACCAAAAACCTCTTTTCTAGAGTTTGAAAAAATAAAATTAATTAATAATGAAATGTCAAGAATATCAAGAGTTTACAATGAAAAAAATGTGGAAGAAAGTCATCTATTAGATTCTAAAATTATTTTTAAAATAACCCATAAAAACTCCTTAAAATGTAAGTGCCTAGCAGAGTGGATAAAAACTAGAATATTACAATATGCTGATTACAAGAAACTCATTTGAAGCAGAGAGATACATATAGAATAAAGGTAAAAGGTTGGAACAAAATATATTTCGCTTCAGCTGAAGTGAAAAAAGCAGGGGTAGCAATCCTTATCTCAGACAAAATAGCTGCAAAAATAGATAGCATTAAAAGAGATAAGGAAGGAAGCTATATCTCCGAAACTGCACCATAGGCAATAAGCTAATTTGAATACTAAATATGTACGTATATTTAATGATGCTGAAGTATGTATATGTTTGCATGGGAAGAAGATTCTGATAACTAATATGAACCATCTCATTTATAAGAGAAGTTAGAAGGAGCATATATATAGATAAGGAAAAAGAGAGAGCTGAATATTATGATATAATATATAATAAAGGACTCAATGGGTGATAAAGGAAAGTATTGAGAGAATGGGAAAGCATCCAAATACTTAGAGGAGAAGTTGAAAGAGCTACAGAAAGACACAGGCAGCAAAACTCTACTAGTGGGAGATCTCAACCTCCCACTCTCAAATTTAGATAAATCGAATCATAAAACAAACAAGAAGGATTTTAATGGAGTAAACAGATTGTTAGAAAAGCTAGATATGATAGACCTATGGAGGAAATTGAATGGACATATAAGGAGAATATACTTTTTTTCTGCAGTACATGGCACTTACACAAAAAAGACCATATGCTAAGACATAAAATCCTAATGATCATTTCCAGAAAGGCAGAAATAGTGAATACATCTTTCTCAGATCATAATGCAATAAAAATCATATGCAATACTGGGCCAGGGAGAAATAGACCCAGTACTAATTGGAAACTAAATAACCTAATTTTAAAGAATCAGTGGATCAAGCACCAAATTATAGAAAGAATTAATTATTTCATCGAAATAATTACAATAATGGTACAACACACCAAAACCTATGGGATACACTCAAGACGGCCATCAGGGGATACATTATATCTTTAAATATTACATGAATACATTAGGGAAAGAATAAATCAATGATCTAAAAATGCAACAAAAAAATTAGAGGAAAAACCAATTAACCCCCCCAATTAAATACCAAATTAGAAGTTGTAAAAATCAAAGGAGAAATTAATAAACTTAAAAGCAAGAAAACTATTGAACTAATAAATTAAATTGATAAACCTCTGGTCAATTTGATTAAAAGAAAGAAAGAAGAAAACCAAATTGCTAGTATAATAAAGGAAAAAAAATATGAATTCACCACCAATGAGGAAGAAATTAAAGTAATAATTTGGAATCAATTTACCCAAATCTATACCAATAAATTTGACAATCTCAGTAAAATGAATGAATATTTACAAAAATATAAGTTGCCCAGATTGAATGAAGAGGAAATTAAAAACCTAAATAAACCTATCTCAGAAAAAAGGAATTCAACAAGCCATTTTTGAACTCCCTAAGATAAAATCTCCAGGGCCAGATGGATTCACAAGGGAAGTCTATCAAATATTTAAGGAACAATTGGTTCCAATTCTATATAAACACTTTGGAAAACTAGATGAAGACGGAACTCTGCCTAATTCTTTCTATGCCTCCAATATAGTGCTGAAACAAGTTAAAAAAGGAGGTGAAAATTATAGACTGATCTCCCTGTGAATATAGATGCAAAAATCTTAAATAAAAATCTTAGCAAAAGGAATACAATAAGTTACCACTAGGATAATACATTATGATCAAGTAAGATTTATCTCAGGAATGTAGGGTTGGTTCAATATTAGGAAAACCATTATTATAATTAATTATATCAATAACAAACCTATCAGAAAACTTATGATCACATCAATAGATGCTGAAAAAGTTTTTGACAAAATATAGCACACATTCCTAATAAAAACCCTGGAGAGTGTTGGAGTAAAGTGTTTGTTCCTTAGAATAATAAACAGTATCTATCTGAAGCCATCAACAAGCATCATACACAATGGGGATAGGCTTGAGGCATTCCTAATAAAATCGGAGGTGAAACAAGGATGCCTATTATCACCACTACTAATCAATATTGTATTAGAAATGTTAGCCTCAGCAATAAGAGAAGAAAAAAATTGAAGGAATTAGAATAGGGAAACAGACATAACTCTCACTCTTTGCAGATGATATGATAGTATGCCTAGAGAATCAAAAAAGTCAACCAAAAATACTAGAAAAAAATAGCATATTTATCAAAGTCACATGATATAAAATAAAACCTCATAAATCCTCAAAATTTCTATACATGACTAGCAAAGTACAGCAAAAAGAGCTTGAAAGAGAAATCCCATTTAAGGTAACTTCAGACAAAATAAAATACCTGGGAGTCTATGTGCCAAGACAGACTGAAAATCTTTCTGAAAAAAATTACAAACTCTTCTCATGCAAATAAAATCAGATTTAAATACCTGCCAAGCATCATCGGCTCATGGATAGGTCGAGCTAATATAATACAAATGACAATTCTACCAGAACTAAATTACTTGTTTAGTGCCCTAACAATCAAAATTCCAAAAACTTTGTTTAACGACTTACAAAGAGTTGTAAGTAAATTTACATAGAGACATCATAAGTCAAGAATTTCCATTGATTCAAAAAAATGCAAAAGAGTGGATTAGCATTACCAGATCTAAAATTATATTATAGAGCATCAGTTCTCAAAACTGTGTGGTATTGGCAAAGAAAAAAATTGATGGATCAGTGGAATAGACTAGGTGAAATAGCAGGAAATGATTATAGTTATCTGCTATTTGATAAACCCAGAGTCAAGCTATTAAGATAAAAACTCTCTCTTCGATAAAAACTGTTGATAAAATTGGAAGTTAGTATGGAAGAAACTTAGATTAGACCAACACCTCACACCCTATACCAAGATAAGATCAAAATGAATACAGAATTTAGACATAAAAAACAATATTATAAGCAAAGTAGAAATTCAAGGACTAGTTTACCTGTCAGATCTATGGAAAGGGAAACCATTTATGACCAAGGATGAGATAGGGAATATTATTCAAAACAAACAAGATAATTTAAACTACATTAAATTAAACAGCTTTTGCATAGAGAAAACCACTGTAAACAAGATGAAAAGAAATGTAGCAAATTGGGAAACAAATTTTGCAACTAGTATTTCTGGCAAAAGACTCATTTCTAAAATATAAAGAGAACTGAGACAAATTTTCAAAAAAAAAAAACCAATCCATTCACTAACTGACAAATGGTCAAATGATATGCAAAGGCAATTTACAAGTGAGGAAATCAAAGCAATCCATAGCATAGGAAACATTGCTCCAAATCATTATTTATAATAGAAACACAAATTAAAGTATCTCTCAGATACCTCCTCACACAACTCTGACTGGCCAATACAACCAGAAAAGAAAATGATCAAAGTAGGAAGGGTTGTGGTAAATCTGGGACACTAATGCATTGTTGCTGGAGCTGTGAACTCATCCAACCTTTCTGGAGAACAATTTGGGATTATGCCCAAAGGGCAACAAAAATATGTATACCCTTTCATCCAAAAATACCACTACTGTGTCTATACCCTGAAAATGCTACAAAAAAAAACATAAAATCATCAATTGTAGAAAAATATTTATAGCAGCCCTGTTTGCAGTGGCAAAAAATTGGAAATTAAGTGACTGTCATTCAATTGGGTGATGGCTTAACAAACTGTTATATATGTATATCATGGAACACTACTGTTCTACGAAAGACTAGGAAGGATGAGAATTCAGGGAAACCTGGAAGGATTTGCATGAGCTGATGCTGAGCCAGATGAGCAGAACCAGGAAAACATTGCACACCCTAACAGCAACATGGATGTGATGGTCAACTTTGATGGACTTGCTCATCCCTTCATTTCAATAACCAGGGGCAATTTGGGTTATCTGCATTGGAGAACACTATATGTATTCAGAGAAAGTATTGTGGCCTTTGAACAAAGACCAAAGACTATTACCATCAAATTAGGGAAAAATTTTATCTTATTATGTAATTTTACTATCTCATACTTTATTTTTTCTTCCTTGAGGCTATGATTTCTCCATCTTCACATTCAACTGATTCAATGCATAACAAGGAACCAATGTAAAGACTTACAGAATGCTTTCTGTGGGGTGTGGGGGGAGGGAAGCAAGAATGGGGGGAAAATTGGAAAACTCAAAATAATAAAATATTTTCTAAAATAAAATAAAATAGGGGACTTCTGCCCAAGATGGCAGAGAGAATATAAGCACAGTTCTAAAGTCTCCTGATCTGTTCCTCATCTATCACATGAAACAAACCTCTTAAAAGAAATCCTATCCACAAAACCCAGAAAAAGAAAGCCAGGAGAAAGAAAATCTACTTCAGGATTTGTCTCCAGCAGCAACTTTGACCAAATTCGGGCAGGTGAGTCTGGGCTCAGAGGGAGGATCAGCCCCAGATCAACCAGATTAAGCGCTGAATTGGAACCCGGAGTCTGAGGGCCCAAGAGACAGACCTGCTGGATCAGTGGTGGGGCTGGATGACAGGGGCGTGGGTCGGTGGAGGAGCAGAGGGGCTGGTGTTGGTGTTGTCCCCCTGGAGCTTGGGGAGAGGGCTGGGGGTAGAGTTCTGGTACAGGAGAACTGTGGACACCATCCTGGGCTCCTCTTGTCCCATTACAACTCAGACCTCCTCCCAAACAAACAAATGCAAACTACTTCTGCCTCAGACCTAGGTGTGTGAGCAGAAGAACTAGCCCAGCTGAGGAATGAACTCAGACCAGGGTAAAGCCCACCATTGATTGAAGGAAAAAGAATTCAATACCTCCAACTCCTCCCTTGAAGCAAAGGGAGAAGGCCTCAGTCAAGGTCACAGACACTCCAGAGAAAGCAACCAACAGGTCCTACTGGCCAGCCAGAGAAACTGCACTCAGTGAGTAAAGCCTTTAGCCATCCCAATCCCCAGTGAACAAGCCCCCCCCCAACTCAAGGTCTTAGCAAAATGAAGAAGGGTCAGCAGAAAAGTGGATCCATAGAAAAATTGCTGGAAGGGAAAGACCCTAACTCAGAGAGACCTGGAACCTCTGGTCTCCAGCACAGAAAGACTTCCTTGAAGAAATAAGGAAGTAGCTTAAAAAGTTGGGCGAGACAATTTATACCTTGCAACAAGAAAACAAAACCTTAGAAAGTACAAGTGGACAAATATAAAAGGAGAATAAATCTCTCACATCATCAATTGGACCAATACAAAATGAGAATAATTCTTTCAGATCCTCAAATGAGCAAATTCAAAAAGAAATTAATTCTCTTAAAAACTCAGTTGGTCAAATGGAAAGCTCTTTCAGAAGTAGAATTGACCAATTGGAAAATGAGTTGCAAAAGGTTAATGAAGAAAACTCCTCCCCCCCCAAAATAATGGAGTCTACAGAAAGTAATGACACCATGAGACAGCAGGAGTCAGTTAAACAAATTCAAAAAAGAGAAAAAATAGAAGCAAATGTAAAATACCTCATCAACAAAACCACTCACCTCAAGAATAGTTCGAGAAGGGGCAAGCTGAAAATTATAGGACTTCCTGAAAACATTGAAGAGAAAAAATAGCCTGGACTTAATAGTACAGGATCCAGTGATGGAAAACTACCCTGATATCATGGAATCAGGGGGCAAAGTAGCTACTGAAAGAGTACATCAATCCAAACCAGAAAAAGATCCTAAAATGAAAACACCAAGGAAAGTTGTGGACAAACTCCAGAACAATCAGATAACAGAGAAAATCCTGCAAGCACCCAGAAAGAAACAATTTAAATATCTAGGAGCCACAGTAAGGATCACATAGGACCTGGCTGCATCAACATTAAGGGATTGAAGGACCTTGAACGAGATATTTCAAAGAGAAAGGGAGCTTGGATTGGAGCCAAGAATCTACTTTCCTGCAAAGCTGAGCCTTCTCTTCCAGGGAAAAAGATGAACATTTAATGAAATGGAAGAATTCCAAAAAATTTCTGATGAAAAGACCAGAGCTACACAGAAAATTTGGACATTAAACAGGAAATTCAAGAGACACATGAAAAGGTAAAAAAAAAAAAAGGGGAGGGCAGTAAAAGGAAAAATAATGCAAACCAGTAAGTTGAAACTGGCTATACCACAGCATGGGGGGAAAAGATTCTCATAAACCTTGAGAATTGTAACTCTAACAGAGAGAATACACCTAGCCAGAAATGATGGACATTGATGATCTATCCATGAGACTACTATCTAATGGGATGTAAATGGCTTTAACCCCACTTGGGAGAAAGACTAATAACTCTCAGGAATTTTGACTCTATTCAATAGAATATACTGAGCTAGAAGGGGCAGACACACTCAGAATTTTCTATGACTTACATATAATGATCTGAAAAAAACTACCTCCTAAAAAAAGGGGACAGGACAGAGACTGGAGGAGGGAGGGGATTCAATGGGATAAATCTCATTACACTTAAAAGTACAAAAAAACCTATGGTAATAGAAGGGAAGAAGGGAGCAGAGGAGAAACACCTGAATCTTCTCATCAGACTTGGCTTAAAGTCAAGCTACCAATACTCAGTTAACTTATAAAACATCTAAACTTTCAAGTACTAAAAGGGTAAAGGGGGAGGAGGGATGAGGAAAGGGAAGGGGACTGGGAGAAAAAAGGGGAAATACCAAAAGGAAGGGAAGGGAAAAGGGAAAAAGTGAAAGGGGAAAGAAAGGGGAGGGGTGATATAGGAGGGAAAACACACTGAAGGTGGTGGTATTCTGAAACAAAATACTGGGGAATATGGATAAAGGGGGGAAGGGAAAAATACAAACAGAGGAAACAAAGCATGGAGGGCAAGAAAGAATTAGTAATCATAACCATGAATGGGAATGGGATGAACTCTCCCTTAAAATGTAAGCAAATAGCAGAGTGGATTAAAAACCAGAATCCTAAAATATGCTGCTTACAAGAAACTCATTTGAAGCAAAGAGATACAAATAGAGTAAAGGTAAAAGGTTGAAGCAAAATATATTTTGCTTCAGCTGAATTAAAAAAAAGCAGGGGTAGCAATCCTTATCTCAGACAAAGCAGCAGCAAAAATAGATAGCATTAAAAGAGATAAGGAAGGAACCTATCCTCCTAAAAGGTACCATAGACAATAAAGTCATTTCAATATTGAATATATAGGCACCCAGTAGGACAGCACCCAGATTCTTTGAGGAGAAGCTGAAAGAACTACAGAAAGACATAGACAGCAAAACTCTACTAGTGGGAGACTTCAACCTCCTGTATCAGAATCAGATAAATCAAAACATAAAATAAACAAGAAAGAATTTATGGAGGTAAATAGATTGTTAAAAAAAAATTAGATATGGTAGAATTATGGAGGAAACTGAATGGGGATTCATTCTCTGCAGTACATGGAACTTATATAAAAATTGACCATGTACTAGGACATAAAAAACTAATGATCAACTACAGAAAGGCAGAAATAGTCAGTACATCTTTCTCAGATCACAATGCAATAAAAGTCATATGCAATATTGGGTCAAGGAGATATACACCCAGAACAATTTCAAAACTGAATAATCTTATTTTAAAAAATGAGTGGACAAGAAAACAAATTATGGAAAGAATTAACCATTTTAACCCTAGATAATGATAATAATGAACCAAAAACCTATGGGATTCCTTCAAAGCTATTCCCAGGGGATGTATTATAGCTCTAAATACTTACATGAATAAATTGGAGAAAGAGGAAAACAATGAAATAAACATGCAACTAAAAAATTAGAGAAAGAACATATCAAAAATCCCCTATTAAATAGCAAATTAGAAATTCTAAAAATTAAAGGAGAAATTAATAAAATCAAAAGCAAAATAACTATTGAATTAATAAATAAAACCAAAAGTTGGTATTATGAAAAAAACAAAAAAAAAATGATAAATCTCTGGTCAATTTGATTAAAAAAAGAAGAAAACCAAATTGCTAGTATCATAAATGAAAAAGGTGAACCAATGAGGAGGAAATTAAAGTAATAATTCAAAATTATTTTGCCCAACTCTATGCCAATAAATTTGATAATCTAAGTGGAATGGATGAATATTTACAAAAACATAAGTTGCCCAGGTTAAATGAAGAAGAGATTAAATACCTAATCAACCCTATCTCAGAAAAAGAAATTCAACAAGCCATTATTGAACTCCCTAAAAAAATATCTCCAGGGCCTGATGGATTCAAAAGTGAATTCTACCAAACATTTAAGGAAAAATGGGTTCCAATCCTATATGAACTCATTAGAAAAATACGGAAAGATGGAACTCTGCCTAACTCTTTCTATGAAACCAGTATAGTACTTTTACATAAACCAGGAAGAGTTAAAACAGAAAGAAAATTATAGACCTATTTCCCTGATGAATACAGATGCAAAAATCCTACATAAAATCTTAGCAAAACGATTACTACAAGTCATCACTAGGATAATATATAATGAACAAGTAGGATTTATTACAGGAATGAAGCGTTGGTTCAATATTAGGAAAACTGTTAGTATACTCAATTATATCAACAAAAAACCTATCAGAAAACATATGATCATATCAATAGATGCTGAAAAAGCTTTTGACAAAATACAGCATCTATTCCTATTAAAAACACTAGAGAGTTTAGGAATAAATGGACTGTTCCTTAAAATAATTAGCAGTATCTATCTGAAACCATCAACAAGCATTATATTCAATGGGGACAGTCTAGAGGCATTCCCAATATGATCAAGGGTGAAATAAGGGTGCCTATTATCACCACTACTATTCAATATTGTATTAGAAATGTTAGCATCAGTAATTAGAGAAGAAAAAGAAATTGAAGGAATTAGAATTGGGAAGAAAGAGACAAAACTCTCACTCTTTGCAGATGACATGATGATCTACCTAGAGAATTCCAAGAAATCATCCAAAAAACTACTGGAAACAATTAGCAATTTTAGCAATGTTGCAGGTTATAAAATAAACCCTCACAAATCCCCAACTTTTCTATATATGTCTAGCAAGAAACAACAGGAATAGCTAGAAAGAGAAATCCCATTCAAAGTAACCTCTGACAATATAATATATTTGGGAGTCTATTTGCCAAGACAGACTCAGGATCTTTTTAAAAACAATTATAAAACACTTCTCACAAAAATTAAATCAGATTTAAATAACTGGGCAGATATCAACTGTCCATGGATAGGTAGAGCTAATATAATAGAAATGACAATTCTACCCAAACTAAACTGTTTAGTGCCCTACCAATCAAAATTTCAAAAAATTACTTTAATGAGTTGGAAAAAATTGTAAGTAAATTAACATGGAGAAATAAAAAAAGTCAAGAATTTCCAGGAGCTTAATGAAAAAAAGTACAAAGGAAAGTGGCTTAACCCTGTATGATCTAAAATTATATTTTAAAGCATTAGTCATCAAAACTGTTTGGTATTGGCTAAGAAATAGAGTGGTGGACCAGTGGAATAGACTAGGTGTAAAAGCAGGAGATGATTATAGTAATCTGCTGTTTGATAAACCCAAGGAGTCTGGCCATTGGGATAAAAACTCCCTCTTTTATAAAAATTGCTGGGATAATTGGAAGTCAGTATGGAAGAAACTTTGATTCGACCAACACTTCACACCCTTTACCAAGATAAGATCCAAATGGTTACAGGACATAGACATAAAAAACAATACTATAAGCATATTAGAAAATCAAGGACTATTCTGCCTGTCAAATCTATGGAAAGGGGAGAAGCTTATGACTAAGAAAGAGTTGGAGAACATCACCAAAAGCCAAATAGATGATTTTGATTACATTAAATTAAAAAGCTTTTGCACAGATAAAACCGATGTAATTAGATCAAAAGAAATGTAGTAAATTGGGAAACGATCTTTACAACTAATGATTCTGACAAAGGACTCATTTCTAAAATATACAAAGAACTGAGTCATTTTTAAAACAAAAAGCCATTCCCCAATTGCCAAATGGTCAAAGGATATGCAAAGACAATTTACAGATGAGGAGATCAAAGCAATCCAAAGCCATATGAAAAAATGCTCTAAATCATTAATTATTAGAGAAATGCAAATTAAAACTTCTCTGAGGTACCACTTCACACCTCTCAATATGACCAGGAAGGATAATGATCATTGTTGGAAGGGTTGTGGGAAATCTGGGACATTATTACACTGTTGGTGGAGCTATGAACTCATCCAACCATTCTGAAGTGCTATTTGGAACTATGCCAAAGGGCAACAAAAATGTGCATATCTTTTGACCCAGCAATACCACTACTAGGTCTATAGACTGAAGAGATGATGAAAAAGGGTAAAAACATCACTTGTACAAAAATATTTATAGCTGCCCTGTTTGTGGTGGCTAAGATTTGGAAATCAAGTAAATGTCCTTCAATTGGGGAATGGCTTAGCAAACTGTGGTATTTATATCTCATGGAACACTATTGTTCTATTAGAAACCAGGAGTGATGGGATTTCAGGGAAGCCTGGAGGGATTTGCATGATCTGATGCTGAGTGAGATGAGCAGAACCAGAAAAACACTGTAAACCCTATGAGCAACATGGGAGTGATGTTCAACCTTGAAGGACTCGTTCATTCCATCAGTGCAACAATCAGGAAAAATTTTGGGCTGTCTGCAAAGGAGAGTACCATCTGTATCCAGATAAGGAGCTGTGGAGTTTGAACAAAGTGCAAGGACTATTTCCTTTAATTTATAAAAAAAAAACAGATATCTTATTTTCTGATATTGTTACCTCTTAGACTTCTCTTCTCTTCTTTAAGGATATGATTTCCTCTCTCATCACACCCAGTTTGGATCAAGGTACAACATGGAAACAAAGGAAAGACTAACAGAGTGCTTTCCGTGGGGGGGGGGGGGAAGATTTGGGGGAAAATTGTAAAACTCAAATGATATCTTTAATAAAAATAATGTTAAAAATAAAATAAATAAAAACCAAAAAATTCTATATTATATGATAAACCATTTCAAATCCAGCAATTTTGACAAAAATAGCTAGAAAACTGGAAAGCAGTTTGTAAGAAAATAGTGATATACATATATATATAATATATACATATGTAATATATATATATATATATAACAAATTGAGCTGAAATTATTTAGAAATAAATGATGATATACTAAATTTGGAAAAATGAAAATGTGTAACTTTCAGATATGTGAATAAAAAAAGAGTTTATAACTAAACTCTTGCTAGAGGATCACAAGTAGTAAAGAAGTGTATCATTTTGATTACAAAAAATTAAATAATGTTTACACAAATAAAACTTAAGTAGCCAAAATTAGAAGGAAATCAATGAACTAGGGAAAAAGTTATAGAAAGCTTATCTGATAGAAACCTAATTTCTCAAATCCTTAGGGAAGTGAACCAGTTTAAAAATAAGAATTTTTCCATATACTAAATCATCAAATGATGTGGACGACATGGTTTGAGAAGAAGCAATCAAAGCTATTGTTACTTTAAAATTCATTAAATTGGGGCAGTTAGGTGGTTCAGTGGATAGAGCACAGGTTCTGGAGTCAGGAGTACCTGGGTTAAAATCCAGTCTCAGTCAGTTAGTAATTACTTAGCTGTGTGGCCTTGGGCAAGCCACTCAACCCCATTTGCCTTGCAAAACAACAACAACACACACAAAAACCTAAAAAAAAAAACCCAAAGTGGTTGACTCAGCTCATAGCTTTAGTAATTGTTGATGCAATTATGAACTAGTCCAATCATTCTCCAGAAAATTTGGATATATGCTGAAGAGATACAAACAAATGTATATACACTGATCAAGCAATCCCTTTACTATATTTGAATCCCAAAAAGATCAAAGAAAAGTGCCAAGGTCTTGTATGTATAAAAATATTCAGTATCTTATTTTGTTATAGTTGTGAAGGCACAGAGTTTTACACTGATCAATCACTTAAACATGATTAAATAACAATGATCACATCAAAATATATACATAAAAGTAAAATTTATTACTGAATATGACCATGGATTTCTTACTCAGGGTTGAAATACATTTATTTAGGGTATCCTTTATCAATAGCCATTTTCATATATATTTGATAGTAAATAATTCTATCACTGAATTGACACTGAAATGATATAGTTGCTTTCTAACTTTCTGGGTTTAGGCTATTCAATACCTTTCTTTAGCAGAAGTATTGTATTTATGGTAGAACATTCATTGCTACAAATATAAGCTTTTGAAGTATATATGAAGTTAATGTTTGAGAAGAAATTAAGTTTTAAAGGTTAAAATCTTGCATTAACCTCAGAGAGTAAATAATAAAATATTCCTATATTGGCATAGTGTGGGTGAAGGTCATGATAATGATTTCTTTAAGGTACAAAAAGAAAGCTTGGCATTTCTCTGTCTGAATGAGAATGTTCACATCATGAAGATTATTTTTCCTGCAGTATTATCTGCATAGAACTAGTATACACAATCTACCTGATTCATCCCCTCCCTCCCCCCAATATTTTTATAACACTTTAAACTAGTATATTAATTTATAGCTAGTGTCTTGAATGTCTCTGGTACAGAGAGATGTCTTGAGAATAAAATTATTATTATTATCTATATTTTCTCTGTTGCATTAATTTTCTTGTAGGTTATTGCAAACATTAAAGAGGAATATATGGACAGTATAATTATCCTGCTTAATACCTTCCAGAAATATTGGATATTGAATTTGAAATAGGCCAAGCAACTTATTAGGCAATTGCTGAAACTTGTAGAGCTCTACTCAATCAATTTTTCAGAAAGTCTATGAAAGAAAATGAAGCTATATTCTCTCAATGCAACATAGGAGGGCTTAGGGTTTGTGAAACATAGGAGGGCTTAGGGTTTTATTCTTTACAGTATCAGGTGCAGAAGTCTAAACTGATAGAAGACAGTCAATGGAAGATGAATACAGAACTAAAGAAGATTTCTGTTTTTGCCACAGGAAATGTAAGCCTTTATGCTATCCTTATTTATGGCTACTTATCTATTCCTCATTTCCCATATCTTCCTCTTTACTCTTGTTTAGAATCACAGAATTACATGATAGTAACTTGCAAGGGCAACTTCATTAATTATCTCATCAAACCTATCACTCACTCCAAGATCACTCTGTACAGTATTTAGATTCTGAATAATCCCACTAGGGGCATGTTTCTTTGTTCCTTTGGAACATTTGATGTTTCTATTTGCAGCATAAATAAAAAATAAATCTCTTCCACACTCCTTCTTATTTCTTCCTTGTGCCAGTGCACTACAGTAATCACCCTTTCTTCTCACACATAGTCTTTGATTCAGCTTTTTTTGTTCCCTGGTTCCCACAAAAGATGTTTTCTTCTAGAAATCAAGCACCTATACAACTTCCTTACACTTCCCTATGACATACTGTGCAAAATTTTTACCTTCCCCTTTTTCAGAATTACTTTATTAAAATGTGACTTCATTCAAGGCAATAATAATCTTCTATTTCTATTCTGAGGATTTGGCACATTGTTTGGCTCATAATAAACAAACTGTAAATGTTACCTGTCTGTCTGTCTATCTATGTATTTCTCTATCTATCTATCTATCTATCTATCTATCTATCTATCTATCTATCTATCTGTCTGTCTGTTTGTCTGTCATCTATCTGTCTATCCTTCTTTGGCTATAGAACTGGTTCCCTAGTTTTAAACAAGCCATTCTACCCTCTTTCCTGATGTTAAATCAGCCTTGACATTACTCTACTTGTCTAGCCTCAGTGATTCATTTAGTTGGAGCCAGTTTTAAATTTTATGATGTCCTAAGATAATGATAGACCATTTTTGGTGCTTCATAAAATGTGAATAAAAAGGAAAATAGTCCTAAATGCAAGGTTGGAGAATTGAATTTTAAAAGCATTAAAATCAGTTAGTCCTTCCCATAATAATGTTCTTAAACTGAGATTGTACAAAAGGGAAAATCCAGGTAACAATTTTCTTAACTTCTAGCCTGATAGCCTAGTTTACTTTTCATTTGGGAGTAGCTACAATTTTTGGTTTGCGGATTGGGGAATTTAGCTTTTCCAATTTAACACTTGCTAAAAAAAGATGAGATTTTGAATGAGTCTCAGAGCTAAGCTGGGAGTTCTAAGATGATATATGCTTTTAGAAATGATATTCCTGTTAGGTCAAGGGCCAGGAAGGAAACTTTCACCAAAGGATTAGAGCTAAAAAACAAACCTAAACATGGATTTCCCCAAGAAAAAATGATGTGGAAAAACATATTCCCTTTGGTGAAGGGCCTGAATATTTCAAGAAAAGGTCTCTGCGTATATGTGGTGTATGTGCTTCTCCAAATTTAAACGCCATCATTTTTCTCCATTGGGTCTAAGAGAAAATGTAAAAATAACATGTGGTAGACTTACAAAGCACTTTTGGAGGCTAAAGAGCAGAAACTTTTCATGTAAATATCAGATAGGCAGGAAATAAATATCAACAGCAAAGTCAACAAACCTAATGAAGTAATAGAAGATGAATCAATGTTTGTCAATTTAATCACCAGTTAATGAACATTCCAATTATGAGTATAGGGCAGTCATATATCATTGCAAAGAAGAATTTCAAGTTTAGAGAGACAGAGGCAGGAAAAGTGTTTATTTTGGGGGGTCTTTTTATACCAACAGTAGAAGAGGAATTCACATAAAAACTTATTTTTTAAAAAAACAAAAAGCTTTAAAAAGGTCCCTGAAATTTGTCAAAGATAAAACTTGGAACCACAGTCAGTCAAGACTGGAGAACCTTAAAATTATTAATTTGAATTTCCTTATTTTACAGATAAAGGAATTAAGGCCAAGAGAAGGGAGATAGAAAAAATGTCTTTCATGTGTATATACCAGATATACCTGACGGGAAATAAAAATCTCAGTTCTGATTTTTGTTCAACAATTTTTTTAAAAATTATTTACCAAGCAAGAAATACATAAATTTTCACAAGTGTCATATAACAGATGCCCAGTGCAGTCAAAAGCCTTCATTCAAATTTTAGTATGTGTTTGAATGACAGATTTACTTTAAGTTTTTTTTTTATCAGAAATGGTTGAAATTTATCTGTTTCTGGTATACCTAATGAATCCCCCCCCAAATCCAAAAAGCTACTAGAAATAATCACCAATTTAAGCAAAGTTGCGGGATATAAAATAAACCCTCATAAATCCTCAACATTTCTATATAAGACTAGCAAGATACAGACGAAAATGTTAGAAGGAGAAATCCCATTCAAAGTAACTTCAGACAATCTAAAATCTCTGGGGGCATATCTGCCAAGGCAGACTCAAACTTTTTGAAGGTAAACATCAACTGCCAAGGATTGGTTGAGGTAATGCAACAAAAATGACAATTGTAACAAAACTAAACTACTTGTTTAGTGCCCTACAACTAAAATTTCCAAAAAACTTACATTAATGAGTTAGAAAGAGTTGTAAGCAAATTTATATGGAGAAATCCTAAGTCAAGAATTTCCAGGGATTCAATGAAAAAAAGTGAAAAAGAAGGTGACTTAGCATTACCAGATCTAAAATTATATTATAAAATATCAATCATAAAAACAGTGTTGTATTGGTTAAAAAACAGAGTGGTGGGCCAATAGAATAGACTAGGTGTAATAGCAGGAAATGATTATATTAATCTGCTGTTTAACAATGCCAAAGAGTCCAGCTATTGGGATGAAAACTTTCTCTTTCATTAAAACTATTGGGAAAATTGGATGGAAGGAACTTGGATTAGACAAACACCTGTCAGATCTATGGAAAGGGAAGCAGTTTATGACAAAGGAAGAGATGGAAAACATCATTAATAACAAACTAGATAATTTTTATTATAATAAATTAAAAAGCTTTTGCACAGACAAAACCACTATAAACAATATCAAAAAGAAATGTAGTAAATTGGGAAACAATTTTTGCAACTAGTATTTCTGACAAAGGACTCATTTCTAAAATATACATAGAACTGGGTAAAATTTTCAAAAAAAATCAACAAGCCATTCCCCAGTTGACAAATGGACAAACGATTTGCAAAGGCAATTTACAGTTGAGGAAATCAAAGCAATTCATAGTCATATTAAAAATTGCTTTAAATCATTACTTATTAGAGAAATACAAATTAAAGCATCCTTGAAGTATCACCCTACAGCTCTCAGAATGGCCAATATGACCAGAAAGAACAATGATCCATGTTGGAAAGGATGTGAGAAATCTGGGATACTAATACACTGATGGTGAAACTGTGAACTTATACAAACCTTCTGGAGAGCAATTTGGAATTACACCCAAAGGGCACCATAAATTTGCATATCCTTTCATCAAGTAATATCACTACTGTGTCTATACACTGAAGAGATTATGAAAAAGGGTAAAAACATCACTTCTACAAAAATATTCATAGCATCCCTGTTTGTGGTTGCAAAGAATTAGAAATTAAATGAATTTCCTTCACTTGGGGACTGGCATAACAAACTGTGGTATCTGTATAACATGGAACACTATTGTTCTATTAGAGACTAGGAGGGTTGGGGGTGATGAACAACCTTGATGGACTTGCTCATTCCATCAGTGCAACAATCACAGACCATTTGGGGCTATCTGCAATGAAGAATAACGTCTGTATTCAAAGAAAGAACTATGGAGTTTGAACAAAGACCAAAGACTATTAACTTCAAGTAAAAAAAATTATCTTATGGTATAATTTTGTTTTCTCTTATACTTTATTTTTCTTCCTTAAGGATATGATTTCTCTCTCATCACATTCAACTGAGATAAAGGTGTGCCATGGAAACAATGTAAAGACTAAGAGACTACCTTCTTTGGGGTATGGGGGGAGGGAAGCAAGAATAGGGAAACATTTAGAACTCAAAATAAATAAAATCTTTCTTAAAGAAAAAAGGAAATTTCTCTATTTCATTCAATATTTATCTTCCACAAACTATTATAATCTGTTTTGCTTGGTAAATTAATCTAAAATATACTGCTAGTTCTTTTGTCTCCAGAATATCATATTCCAAGTACTCTGCTTCTTCATGGTGATGCTTTTGAAATATTATTTAATCTTGAATATCCTTGGTAGGTGAATTCTTTTTTTCTGCATGGTTTAAGTGTATTTTCCTTTACCACCACCACCTTACCATCCAGGGTTTTTGACCAGAGGGATAAGGATTTTTAAAATTAATTTATTTATTTTCATCCATATGCACATGTATATTTTTAAGTTACAACATTTCCTTCCACTCTCCCTTCCTACACCCCCCCCAGCAGCAAATAGTCAGGTTCACATTGTACATACATATTTTGAATAAACATGTTTAAACATGTTTATACTTTAGTCATTTTCAGTATGTGGAATTAGAATTAAGGGAAAGAGTTTAATGAGAGATAATTTTTATAAAGTGTTCATCAGATTCTAAAGGGTTGGTATTTCTCATTTTGTTTTGTTTTATTTTTCTTCCTCTGGATGGGGATAACATTGACCATTGCCAGTCTCATATGGAAGTCGTTGCTCTCTGAACTATTCAGAGGAGCTGCTTCTATTAAAATTGATCATTTCACAATGTTGTTAATGTGTACATTGGTTTTTTTTTGTTTTTTTTTCCATTCACTCAGCAATAGATCCATACAGTTCTAGAGAATGACCATTTATGATTTCTTATAGAACAATAATATCCCATAGGCTTCATGTACTATAACTTGTTTAGCCATTCCTCAATTTCCAATTCTTTGCCACTACAAAAAGAGCTGCCACTAATATTTTAGAACAAGAAGGACTTTTCCCATTTTTTAAATAATTTCTTCAGGATATAATCTAGAATTGGAATTACTGGGTAAAAGGGTATGAATAGTTTTATTGCTCGTTGGATATAGTTCCATATTGCTCTCCAGAATGGTTTTATCTGTTCACAACTCCATCAGCAATGCTTCAATGTTTCAGTCTTCCCACAACCTCTCCAACACATCATTTTCCCTTTTTGTTTTGTTGTTTTAATTTGCATTTCGCTGACCAATAATGATTTGGAACATGTTTTCATTTGATTATATATAGCTTTAATTTCTTTATTTGAGAACTGTCCATTCACATCCTTTGACATTTATCAATTGGAGAATGACTTGTGACTTTTAAATTTGATGCAATTCTCTATATGTTTAAGAAATGAGAACTTTATCAAAACTCCTAGTTGTGAATATTATTTCCCAGTTTTCTTCTTTCCTTCTAATTTTGGCAGCAATGTTTTTATTAGTGAAAAATCTTTCATATTTAATATAGTCAAAATCATTCATTTTCCATTTTATAATGTAATCTAATCATTGTTTGGTCATAAATCTATCCCTTTTCCAAAGATCTGATAGAGTATTTCTTGGTCTGTTAATTTATTTATGGTATCATACTTTACGTCAAAATCCTCTACTTCTTTTGGCGTTATTTTGGTATAGGGTGTGAGATGTGTATCTATACCAAGTTTTGGCCATACTATTTTCCAGTTTTCCTAACCATTTTTGTCAAATAGTGAGTTCTTATCCCAGAAACTGATGTTTTTGGATTTGTCAAACAGTAGATTGCTGTAGTCATTTATTGTGGTTTCTCTTGACCCTTTCCTAATCTATTACTTTCCTGAAGTATTACACTGTTTCTTAACTGGTACCAGGCGGTTTTGATGACTGCTGCTTTATAGTCTAGTTTTAGATCTGGTAGAGGTAAACCACCTTCCTTTACATTTTTTTTTTCATCAGTTCCTTTTCTGTTCTTGACCATTTGTTGCTCCAGATGAAATTTGTTACTAATTTTTTCTAACTTCATAAAGTAGTTCTTTGTTAGTTTGATTGGTATGACACTGAATAAGTAATTTAATTTGGGTATAATTGTTATTTTAATTATATTAGCTTGATCTTACTATGAGCAGTCTACATTTTTCCAATTATTTAGATCTGACTTTATTTGGGTGAGAAGTACTTTATAATTGTTTACATACAGTTTCTGGGTTTGCCTTGGGAGATAGATTTCCAAGTATTTAATATTGTCTACATTTACTTTAAATGGAATTTCTCTTTCTATCTCTTGTTCTTGGGCTTTGTTCTTCATATATAGAAATGCTGATGATTTAAGTGGGTTTATTTTATATCCTGCAACATTGCTGAATTTGTTAAATGTTTCAAGCAGCTTTTAAGATGATTTTCTCAGGTTCTCTAGCTGTACCATCATATCATATGCAAAGAGTGAAAGTTTTGCTTCCTCATTGTTGGCAGTTCTGATTCCTTCACTTTCTTTTTTTCTATTATTGCAACAGTTAGCATTTCTAATACTATATTGAATAACAAAGTTGATAATGGGCATCCTTGTTTCATCCCTGATTTTATTGGAAATGCTCTGAGTTTATTCCCATTATATATAATATTTGTTGATGGTTTTAGATAGATACCATTTATTGTTTTATGGAAAATTTTATTTATTCCTAAACTTTCTAGTATTTTTAGTAAGGATGGATGTTGTAATTTATCAAAGTCGTTTTCAGCATCTGTTGAGATAATCATATGATTTCTCTTGGTTTTGCTATTTATATGTTCAAATATGTTGAGTGTTTTCCAAATATTGAGATATCTCTGCCTACCTGGTATAATTCCTACCTGTTCATGGTGTATTATTTTAGTAATAACTTGCTCTAGTATCATTGCTAAAATTTTGTATAATATTTTTGTATCAATATTCATTAGGCAGATTAGTCTATAATTTTCTTTGTCTGTTTTGGTCCTTACTGTTTTAGGTATCAGCACCAGGTAGGTGTGATAAAGAGAGTTTGACAGAATTCCTTCTCCTATTTTTTAAAAATACTTCATTTAGAATATGGATTAATTGTTCCTTAAATGTTAGGTAGAATTCACTTGTAAATCCATCTGGACCTGGAGACTATTTTTAGGGAGTTTATTGATGATTTCTTCAATTTCTTTTTCTGAGATGGGATTATTTAAGTCACTTATTTCCTCTTGTGTTAATCTAGGTAGTTTGTATTTTTGTAAATATTCATTCATTTTACTCAAGTTATCCAATTTATTGGCATACAGTTTGGGAAAGTAGCTACAAAATGTCTTTTTTACTTTTCTCCTTATATAAGATCTACATTTTTGATTTATTATTCCTGGGAATAAATATTTTTGAACTTTTTTTCAGGAGGTGACCTGTGTATTCTTTCAATTTACACTTTTCCCTTTAGTTCTAATATATATGAAATTTTTTCCTTTATTATCTTATGAAATATGATGCCAACATTTTTGTCTTGTTCATGGATTCTAATAATTGCAATAAAAACAATAATTTTTAATTACCTCTGCTCCACTAGACCAGTTTATTTTGTATAACGTACTTCAAATTTCTTCTCTTCTTTCAGGATTTTGATATTACTATATTGTTCATTGATTTCTTCTGTAGTTATTGGCAACAACGTCATTAATTCTAATTTTAAAGCTATTTCTTTTGTACTAATTTTAGTTCCCTTTTAGCTAAGCTGTCAATTCATTTGTTTTAGAAATTATTATTTTTGTTTATTTCATTTGCATATTTCCCAAAAGCATGTAAAAATTTTTAACATTCATTTTTTTATAATTTTGAATTTCAAATTATTTTCTTATTTTTGACTCCTCACCCTTCTTTCAGATGACAAACAACTATATGAAAATTATACATGTAAAGTCATACGAAACATATTACAAATTAGTCATTGGTAAAAAGAAAACACAAAAATAAAGCAATAAAAATAAAACAGTTTGCTTAAATCTGCATTTAAAATTTCTGGAATTTAAATTTATTTAGATCACTTATTGATTCTCTAACTAGAGATAGCACCTATCATCATTTGTCCTTTGGACTTTTCTTAGAACATTTTCTTGAATAGAATAGGTAAGTGTTTCATAGTTGATCTTTCTTATAATATTGCAGATACTGTATACACTATTACTATTGTACTGTGTATACTTCACTTAAATTTGCATTAATCCATATAACTCTTCCAAAGATTTTCTCAAACCCTTCTGCTCAACATTTCTCATACCACAATAAAATTCCAGCAAATAGATATCACAATTTATCCTCAATTGATGGATATGCCCTTGATTTCCAATTATTTGCCACCACACAAAGACCTACTATAAATATTCTTTCCAAGAAGATTCCTTACACTTATGTTACTGAGTCAAAAGATTTGCACTGTTTTATATCTCTTTTATTGTAGTTACAAATTGTTCTCCAAAAAGTTTGGACAATTTAATAACATCTCCAAATTACATGTCTCAATTTTTCCAAATTTCCTCCAGCATTATTTTTATGTCATATTAGCCAATATGATAGCCATAAAGTGTTACCTCAGATTTGTTTTAATTGCATTTTTCTAATCAATAGTGATTTAGAGCATATTTATTAATACCATTTATTTCTTTCTCTTTTATTAAACTGTCAATTCACTATCAAGTGGTTAATGTTTTTTATTTGTATGAATTTAGATCAATTTCCTATATATTTGAGAAATAAGATTTTTTAGAGAAATTTCTTTAAAATAGTCTTTTCTATTTCATATTTTCTTCCTAATTTTAGCTGCATAAGTTTTGTTTGAGTAAAATTTTCCTGTAATCATGTTTGTCTATGCCTTATTTCTTCAAAAATCCTTTCCAGTTCTCCAAGGAATTTTTGTCAAATGGTGAGTTATTAGCCTAAACATTTGAGGATTTACCAAACACTAGTTGATCATTTACTATTGTGTATAGTGTTTCCAATTTATCCCATTGATCCTCCATTCTACTTTTTGAGACTATATAAGATTGTGTTGATGATTATAGCCTTGAAATATAGCTTGAAATCTAGAACTGCTAGACCTTTTTCATTTATTTTTAATGAATTCCTTTGATATTCTTGATCCTTTGTTCTTTAAGAAGAATTTTTATAGTTCTATATAATAATTCTTGCTAGTTTGCTTAGTGTGTTGCATTGTGTCACTCTCTTTGACTTTGAGTTTTTACTTGTCATTTACAAGTCATTGTGCTCCTGTGACTTTAGCTTCTTTGTCACAGTCTTGTAGAATTTTATAGTAAGTTTTTCATTACGTACCCTCCTGCCTGCTTTTCTTCCTTCCTCTCTGCCTGCCTTGGCTTGGACTTGTGTTAAGAGTTAGGCTTTGAGGGGTAGAGCCAAGATGATGGAGTGGAGACAAGAATTTTCAGAAGCTCTCCCTCCAGACCACTCCAAATGCCATAAATTTATGACTCTCACCAAATTCTAGAGTGGCAGAATACACAAATAGACTGAATGAAACAATCTTCCAGCCCAAGACAACATGGAAGATTTGCATTGTTCCATTGTGATCAGAAAGGACATAAGTGAAGCCCGAGGCAGGCAGTGCCATAGCAAAACAGCTCCAATCATCCAGGAACAGTCTGCTGGGTAACCAGGTCTGTGGCAGCCAGGGCAGTTTCCAGACCTCTTAGTGCAGGGATTGCCAAGGACAACTTGGAATGTCAACAGGAAAACTCTGGCATGCCAGAGTGAGCACTTAGTGCAGCCCCATCCTAGAAACCTACAAAAGTCACCCAGCAGCTGCTTCCAGAGTGCTGGATGTTAAGGGACATCAGGGGAGACTATTAGGGGAGAGAGAACTCTTTCTGCTGTCCCTGGGGACTCTGCTCTTTTGTCCATACTCAGATCCAGGTCACAGTCTCAGTTCCCATACTGCCATAAGTGAGTAGAGACAGTCCTCATGCCTCCAGGGTAGAGTGCAGTGCTTGTGATCATCCAGTGGCCAGGAGAGCACTGGCCAAGAGAGAAACTATAGTCTCTCATAAGACTTTTAAAGAATAAGTTTCTGATGGGGCAAAGAGAGGGAAGTCCCCAAATTCTCAATAGTCTAGGAAAGTTCATCCTCCACCCTAGAACCAGAAGAGTTAAAATCAAATCATAGACTGGGGAAATGAGCAAATAACAGAAGAATAAAGAATCTGAACAAAGACAATTACTTTGGCCTCATGGAGCATCTAAATATACACTCAGAAGATGGAACTGTCAAAGCTTCTGTAACCAAAGACTCCAAGCAAAATATAAAAGATAAATTGGTCTCAGGCTATGGAAGAGCTCAAAAAGATTTTGAAAATAAAATGGGGGGGTTAAGAGAAAAAATGGCAAGAGAAATGAGAACAATGCAGGAAAATCATGAAAACCAAGTCAGCATCTTGGTGAAGGAGATACAAATAAATATCGAATAAAATAGCATCTTAAAAACCAATTTAGGTCAAACAGAAAAAGCAAATCAAAAGGTCAATGAGAAGAAAAACATAAAAAACAGAATTGGTCATATGGAAAAGGAGATAAAAAACAGTTTTATGAAGAAAATCAGTCCTTCAAATGTAGAATGGAATTGATGACTATGAGAAATAATGAAACAATAAAACAAAACCAAGAATATGAAAAACTAGAAGAAACTGTGAAATATTTCATTGGAAAAACAACTGAACTGGAAAACAGATCCAGAAGAGATAATCTAAAAAATATTGGTCTATATGAATGTCATGCCCAGGAAAAGAACCTAGACCATTTTTTGGAAGAAAACCTCTCTGGGGGGTGGCTAGGTGGCATAGTGGATAAAGCACTGGCCTTGGAGTCAGGAGGACCTGGGTTCAAATCCAATCTCAGACACTTAATAATTACCTAGCCGTGTGGCCTTGGGCAAGCCACTTAACCCCATTTGCCTTGCAAAAAAAAAAACCTAAAAAAAAAACCTCTCTGGGGTGGCTAGGTGGTGCAGTGAATAGAGCATGGGCCCTGGAGTCAGGAGTACCTGAGTTCAAATCTAGCCTCAGACACTTAGTAATTACCTAGCTGTGTGGCCTTGGGCAAGCCAGATAACCCCATTTGCCTAGCAAAAACCTTAAACAAAGAGAGAAAAGAAAACCTCCCTGACATCCAAAAAACGGAGGGTAAGATAGAAATTGAGGAAATCCACAAATCACTTCCTGAGAGAGATCCCAAAAATTAAAACTCCAGGAATATTATAGGCACATTTTATAACTCTTAAGTGAAAGAGAAAATATTACAAGCAACCAGAAAGAAATAATTCAAATATCATAGAGCTACAGTCAGGCTAACTAGATTGAGCTGCCATCACCTGGTACTATTTTTGCTGCACTATACTACTGACCTATCTCTATTCCAATTTCTTCATCTCTCTCTTAATTTTTAAGCTACCAAGATCTTATAAAATGACTCAAAATGATTGTTTTTAATTTTTATAATTTTGGTTGACATGTTTTCTGTAGTCATTATGTAGCAGGTTTGGAGGTGGGGGGCTCTGACAGTTGTGATGTCATATGCATGGCTGACATTATGCTAAATGCTAGGAAGACAAAATTTCAAGTTGTAAGAATTTTCTATCAGTTATTAGGGTTTTAAAAAAATTCTTCCTGTTTGTAAATATCATTGACTGTCTGCATACTCCCTCCCTTTTTCCACAAAGGTGAGTGACTATGGACAAGACATATTGCATATAATCATAGATATTTTATCATTGCTTGATTGATTTTAGAAAACTATTTATTCTCTTTTTAAAATTGAATTTTCTTTTTAAAAAGAAAGATTCCTTTTGTAGGGAAGGAAAGAAGAATATAAATCCTTTGTAGAAATCTGACATAGCAAAAACATTAAAAAACACAAAGCAAAATAAGACACATGGGAGGAAAGGAGAAAGGAAGTACAAAAGGAAGGGAAAAAAGGAAAGAAGGAAGATCTTAAACAGATAATTAACTTTTCCATAACTAATTCAATTAGAGATTTGCCTGATAGCATTGAGAGGGAAAGTAACTTCAACATGATCACCCTGCTAGTGTGCATTAATGGACCATAACATAGTGGACATCATATACTGCCATGTCACTAAATATCAAATAGATTATGACAATCTTATAACAAATGCAAATACACAAAAGGAAAAATGTATGATGGATTTACACAGGTTGTAGCATATTCTTGAGTCTCAATTGTAAGAAACAAGTGATATGAAATAGTAGCAAAGATTATAGATAATCATGCATGTCATGCTTAATATGTGAACATATTAATGCTTCAAAAATTTACTTTTGTTATCTCACTTTTAAGCTTGCAATTTCAGAAATATGTATTACATTCAAAATAAATTTAATTTAGTTTTTCTTTTCTTAATTTTTGATTAAAGATAATATGCTTTATGTTCAAATACTGAAAAATGTTTGACTTAAAAATTCACTGGGGGCATATTCTAATGAAAGACACTTTGGCACCTATGTCCAGAACATTAATAAAGAGAAATAGAAAAGTATCATTGATCTGTTCAGAATAAGGGATAATTGAAAAACAATCCACATGTTTTACAAGTATCAGAAGAAAATTTAAAAATTACTGAAAAACATACCAAAATGTTGAGAAAAATCTTCATGAAGGTGTCAATATAGGAAATACTTGCCTAGTTTTGATTTTTTTTTAATTTTATTAATTTAAGGCAATAGGGTTTAAGTGACTTGCCCAAGGTCACACAACTAGGAAATTATTAAGTGAATGAGGCCAGATTTCATCACAAATAATTTTCACATTGAAATTCCACCTTGACTTTTGCTCTTATCTCCTTATTAGATTTTATCCAGCCATTTTATGCCATGTAAAAAAATGATCATGGAGCTGGAGATTATAAGGGGCTAATTTAGGCCATGGAATTTAGGTCAAGGAGCAGGCCTTGAAAATGTGTTCTCAAAAGCAATACATAAGAAATAGGAGCAGTAATAATGAGCAAAGCTCAAACCCACATTAAGTTTTCATTGAAGTTCAGAATAGAATGTATTTTTAACCAAATGAATGGTACATTTAATAGGCTTGGCATTTTGTTGTTCTATTTATCTTTCAATTTTGCAATTTTTTTTGATCAAACCTTTTTATTTTTGGCTACTATTTGTTTGTGTCTTTCCTGGATGCACATTGCCATGCATGATTGCTTCTTTAATTAGCTTTGTATTATTAATCTCTGCCTTCTCTGCTTTTCTTTCAGAAAAAAAATAATCACCGTGCTATTTGTTGAGCAAAATATAAATTTTGCAAGATTTTTTGATGATTATTTATATATGTACACATATACATATTAGCATGTTATTCAGACTTACACATATACACATATGTGTGGGTCTGTATACATATATATTACTAATATAGATATTTTTTGGAAGGGATTTTAAGATAAGATGTAGGTGACTGTGTAGCAGTCATTACACCTATATAAAAGTTTCAATTTTCTGGGTGTGATGTGAAACCTCAGACTTAATTTTAATTTGCAATTCTTTTATTAGTGATTTGAAACAATGTATATGGATATTAATAATTTACAACATTGTTAGAATTTTTTTCATTTCTTTGGACTACTTTTCTATTGCTACACACTCACCCCAACTCCATCGCAGAATTCCTACCAACAAAGTTATATTCTTACATGTATGTCTGAATGTAATAAAACATGTATTTATATATAGAGAGGCAAACATATTGTAAATATATGTTAATACCCAATTTATCTTGAATATCAGACCTCATTCATAGAGATTGAAACAAATTTCCCTCCAATCAACTTCATATTTATTCTAGCTATGCTACTTTTGTTTCTTGTACATAATACCTTACCTATAATTGATAAAGACTGAATATCTTTAAACCCTCCAGAAAAGTTCTACTCTGATGGATTCCTCATTGAGCCACAAAGATGAAGAGGATTCTGGGTTATCCAAGACCAGGAGGTCACAAATTTTAATGGATCCTACAAAGTACAATTTTTTAAAAAAGTAATATTAGGTATGAACTCCATACCAGGCACAGATTTGAAAGGGATCCAAAGACAAGGGAAAGGCAATAATTTAAAAAGAGTTTCAGTTTCACAGTATAGGGGGAAGACTAGAAAAATAGAAGAAAGCCAAATTAAGAAAGCTGAAAAGGCTTTGAATCAGCACTGATAAAACATGATTAGTAACATCATTTTGAGTAAGTATGGTGAAACTTATCAGCAGATTAGCAATTAAGTAAATTCTTTGCCTCCGGTGGCCCATAAAACACAAATACAAAGAGACCAAAATCTTTTGATAACGTGTTTCTACAGTGAAATTAGTGAATTAGAAGAAAAATTTAAATATAAGAGATGAATACAAAAATACAGAACTACAAAATAAAACATACCTTCTGAAAGCACAGTAAAGTATAGGATGAGAAAATTCTATGACATATAGCATATATATATATATATATATATATATATATATATATCATTAAAGATGATGATGATGATTACGATGATGATGATAATGATAAAGTAGCAATATAATTCTTAAGGTGTTTTAGGATTAGTAAAGCACTTTACATATATTATCACATTTGATCATTTTGACAATACTAGGGAGTAGATGATATCATTAACTTCTTTTGAAGCTATAAGCAATTAAATTACTTGCCTAAATTCCTACAGATTGAACCAATGTGAACTCAACTCTTCCTCACTCAAAGTAGAGCACTCCATGCACAAGACTATATTTAACGTTAAGTAGGCAATGACAATCTCATCTATGATATAAATCCTTAATATAGATGGATTCATCATTAGCTTACTTATAGTCCTTGTGTATATTGTTCTTTACTTTCTCTTAACTTTATTGTGAATTATTTCATTTAAGAATTTTTCTATTTCACTGAATATTTCATATTCATCATTCCTTTTGGTACAATAAGGTACAACAATTCATTTAGCTGTTTCTCAATCATTGGAAGCATAGTTTTCTTCAATCATTTTGCTTTTTCAAACAGTGCTTCCAAGAAAATTTTGGGGGGATACTTTTCCCCTTTGATTGTAAAATACTATAGGCATAAGGAATATTGTAGACAAGTCAGTAAGTATTATAAAGTGCATACTATATTTTAGGCATTTTCTAATCTCTGGAGATACAAATACAGGCAGAAAGAAAAACAATCCCTGTCATCAGAGAGCTTACATTCTAATATAGGAAAACAATATATAAAAGGGAGCTGAGAAGCAAGAGAATGGATTTCAGGGAGACCTAATTCAGGGGCTAGATAGAGAAATTATGGGAAGCAGAAGCTTGATGGTACACTAGATAGAGCTATGGTCCTGTAGTCAGGAACACCTGATTTCAAATCCAGCCTCAGGCATGTAATAATTACCTAGGTGTGTGACCCTGGGCAAATCACTCAAATTCATTGCCTTTTGTGTGTGTGTTTGTGTGTGTGTGTGTGTGTGTGAGAGAGAGAGAGAGAGAGAGAGAGAGAGAGAGAGAGAAAGAGAGAAAGAGAGAGAGAGAGAGAGAGAGAGAGAGAGAGAGAGAGAGAGAGAGAGAGAGAGAGAGAGAGAGAGAGAGAGAGAGAAATGATGGGAAGAATCAGGAATGCAACTAGGAGAGAAATTAAGACACGGAACTTTTGGATCCACTCCCTAAAACTGAGGTTCTTGAAGGAACAAAAGTTGAAGCAATAAAGATGGAGGTCATTGCAAGTATATTAAAGCTAAAGGAAGAATACGAGGGAAGAGAAAGCTTCTGGAGCAATGTAGGAAATAAACAAAAGCAAAAAAATAGAAGATAAGGAGTTTAGCTTGTAAATGAATATAAATCACTGATTTAAGAGGATTTGAATAATTTTGTAACTCTTTTTGTGCAATTCCATAGTTTTAGAAAGTAGTAATAAGAACCAAACTGGTGATTTCATCTGTATAGGGGACTCCCAGATAATGAAATGGTTTCTTTCAATCTAAGAAGTCTGTCAGGGTTGTGTAGGACTGAAACTTTAAGTGATCTCCCAGAAACATACAAATGATGTATACCAGTAAGGAATTAAGTCCAGGTTTCTCTGGCTTAAAAGGTGACTCATTTAGCTATTATATGCTTCCTGTTTTCTAAAAATTGTAGTAACAATTCAGTTTCACCAACATTGAATTAGTATGTCATTTTTTCCTACAGGCTTACTGAAGCCCTGGTGATTAAGAGTAAACAAAACATTTTTTTATTACTCCCTCAATCAAATTGATGAAATTTTTTTATTAGTAGAATAATGCCTTCCACAAAAGGTCCCTATTGAGAGTAAATATGGAATTTCTGTTTCCTTATGAGTAGTTGATTGAGACTTGCAAGAGGGGGTAGCTAGGAGGCACAGTGTATAGAGCATAAGCTCTGGAGTCAGGAGTACCTGAGTTCAAATCCGGCCTCAGACACTTAATAATTACTTAGCTGTGTGGCCTTGGGCAAGCCACTTAACCCCATTGCCTTGCAACAACCTAAAAAAGAGACTTGGAAGAACGAGGACATCTTCTCCTTCACTTTTTTTTTTTTCATTTTCATATCCAGACAGGACTGCATCAAGGTGCAAAAGGGATTTCTCCCTTGCATAAGGAGAAACCTATTCATGCTCAGATAAGCTTTAGAAGAATGTTCTTAGATTTTCTTCTTAGCTTTCTTCTTGTCCTTTTCTATTTTTTCTCAACAGCAGTCAAAGTCTGAACATAGTAAGAATGGATGATTGAAACCTTGAGTATTATATATTGACAAATGTAAAAATAAAGATTTTCAAGATTCTAGGCATTCTGAGGTCAAGAATTCCTAAATTTAAGAGATGAATGCCAGACTCACAGAAGAAAATGTCTTCAAAATTGCATTTTTTTGAGAAGAGGATTTTCTGTATAGGATGATCCTGCAGCTGAAAGACAAAATTCATGTTATCAGTGTCATGATATCTAGATCCTGATAATGCTACACACCATTGATCATATAATCATCATCATCATCATCATCATCGTGAATGGTGAAGTAGAAAGTTATCCAACATATATTTTTTTTATTTTTAGATGGGTGAGAGTAATGAGATTAATGAATTATTGTTTATTTGTTCTTACTATTTTTTTTAATTTTGAATTTTTAAATCTGTGCCTCTCTCTTATTGTTACCCAGGCCATTTAGAAGGAAGGAAATATGGTACACTTGAATTAATATAAAATGTATTTTCATTTAATCATGTGGCAAGATTAAAGCAACAAATAAGAAAATTAGTAAAAACAGACTTTAATATGCATCTGGACAATTCCTCCCCCCCCCCACAAGATTATACTCAGTGTGTACTTTTGGTTGCAATCCTAACTGCTTTGCCTTCCAGAATATTCTGTTCCAAGTTCCCTGCTCTTTTAAGGTGGAACATACTAAATTTGTTGTAGTGCAAACAGTGGTTCCACAATAGTTAGATAGTTTCTCTTTGGATGTTTTGACATACTTTCTTTTGACCTTAGAGATCTAGGATTTGTCTACAGCAATTCTGGAGATGGAGGATTGCTTTGGGATCTTTTTTAGGAGATGATTGTTGAATTATTTCAATTCCTATTTTAGCCTTTGCTGTGAGCATATTGGGGCAGTTTTTCTTTATGATTTATTGAAATATGATGTCTGAATTTTTTCTTTGCATATAGTTTTCTGTCAGTTAAATAATTCTCAAATTTTCTCTCATCAATCTTTTTTACAATTCATATTTTTTTGTAATGAAAATTTCACATTATGTTTTTCATTATTATGGCTTTGATTTATTGAAACCAGTGATACATGCAGTAAATAACTTCCATTTGCTCAATTTTAATTTTTAAGAAATGGTTTTCTTTGAAGAGACTGTGTATCTCTTCTTCCCTTGTATGTATCCTATTTTTAAGATATTATATTCTTCAGTTTATTTTTTGCCTCTCTTACCAAGGTGTTATTTGTATTTTCATAATGTTTTTTCATCTGTTTCCTTGCTAAATTTTTCCTGTACCTTTATTTTTGAATTGCAAATCATTTTTTGACCATTACAGAAATTCTTGTTGGGCCTGTATCTAATTCACTTTGTTTTTGTGACTTTGCTTATAGCTTTTTGACAGTATTTTCTTCTGAATTTGTGTCTTGATCTTCATTGCTGCCATAGTAGTTTGCAAATAATCAGGTTCTTTCTTTTATATGTTTGGTCATTTTTCCAGTCTATAATTTGACCTCAGTTTTTATGTTAAAGTTCCAAAGGGTTGGGAATTAGAGGGAGTCACTGTCCCAAGATTCTGGCTTCTTCATGCTCCCCTTTTCAGATTTAGTCCTGATGGATTGGAAATTTTTCAAATTTCCAGGGTGTTGTGGTCTGAGGAAAGGAGTGATCACTGTTCTCCTAGTCTGCTTTCTGGACCTTACCAAGGAATGGAAACATTCCTTGCAGCCACAAAAGATACTACTTCTCAGGGTCTCTACTTCCTTGGAATGAAAAACGATCCTGCTCCTAAAGTCTTCTTCTGTTTTAGTACTAAAAGCATTACTTCTCTTCAAATACCCTTATCCTTAAAATAAAAAGCATTCTTCTTCACCCTGGAATGGTCACTTACAAATAAATATGGGTAAGGGAGTTGCTCAACTCTGTTCAGTCCTACAGATAGTGCTAGCACAGGGTCCCCTGTAAAATCTTTCTGATTATTTCCCTTCTGCCATTACGACCTTTGACTTGAAAGATCCTAAAGCTGCTGCTGTTACTGTAGCTGTCAATTCTTCTGAGCCCCATATCTTATGTTGCTGCTATGTAGGCTATAGGCCAGTACCCAATGCATTGTCACAGACATTTCTTCTCAAACTCCTAAGTGGTTTTGGACTAGAAAATAATGTCTCACCTTAATTTTTATTGGTAGTGCCACTCTAGAATTGGATTGAGGTGTTAAAAATCTGAACTATAAAATCGACTGAGAAAATTTGAGAATTATTTGATCAAAAGACGACCATATGTAAAGAAAAATCTAGACATCATATTTCAATAAATAATAAGGAAAAACTGCCCCAATATACCCAAACCAAAGATTGAAATACAAATAATTCATCAATTCTCTCATAATGAGATTCAAAAACTACCCCCCATCCACTACCACCCTAGGAATTTTGAAGACAAATCCTAGATCTCACCTTGGCTCTGTCCCCGGAAATTCTAATGAGCTATTTCAACATATCATATATCTGTTTTAGTTTATGAGAACTTGTCAAGGCTTTTAAATATATTTCTTTTGTTCAATAAAATAAAAACTATCTCATTCCCAAAAGGAATATTGAACTCAGAGTACTAATGGAGGAATAACATCCTATTATCATTCAGAAAAACTAGACAATAATGATGACTAATAATGAGAAGAAAAGGGGGAAAAATCTTTGGACATCTGATGTCTTGCATTAATTTGGTCATTATTAGTGAAGATATCTCACTTTAGGAAGACTAAATTACACTCTTACCTCTAATGTTGATTTTTTCCCTTTTTTGATCTTTTTGAAAAGGGGATTTAGTGAACACAATGGAAATACTTTATTTTCATTTCTCTTATTATTCCCTATTTGGATTTTTAACAAATATTTGTTATTACTTATTCCTAATTCATTGGTAACTTACAAATTATTCGATGACTCTTAATTTTATTTATTTTTGTCATTTCTCCGGAGAACTTTTGATATACAGCAATTATGGTAAATGTTTGCTAAAAAAACTCTATATCAATATTTTTCTTATTCTAGTTATAATGTAAAAGTTTTATATTTTTATTTATTTAAATGATTTTTATTTGATACATGTAAAACAATTCTAACATTTCATTTTTTAAAATTATGAATTACATATTATCTCCTTCTCTGTAGAACCTCCCTCAATAAAAAAGCAAGCAATTCATTGTCATAAATGTTCAGTCATGCAAAACACTGCCTTAATAGTCATATTGTAAGAGAAAACATAGAATACCCCCCCCCAAAAAAAGAAACCTCAGGATAAATAAAGTCAAAAATGTATGTTTCAATTTATATTCAGACATCATCAGCTCTTACTCTGGGATGGATAGCATTCTTCATTTAAGTCCTTCAGAATTATCTTGGGTTACTGTATTGCTGAGAAATGCTAGGGCAACAACAGTTGACCATCCTATCATGTTGCTGTCATTTTGTATATAGTTCATTTCACTTCACATTAGCTCATGTACGTCTTTCTAGGTTTTTCTGAGAGCATCTTTCTCATCATCTCTTTTAACAATGACATACCACAATTTCTTCAGTAATTATCTAACTGATGGGCATCCCATCAATTTCTGATTTCTTACCACCAGAAAAAGCTGCTATAAATATCCTTTGAGTATATATCCTTTTCAATTTTTTTCATCCTCTTTAGGATGCAGACACAGTGGTGAATAAACATTTTTATAGCTTAACTACACTTTAAATTCCTATAAATAATGGTTAATTCAGTTCACAACTCCTCCAACAGTGCATTAATGTCTCATGTGACTTACATCCCCCACATTTCTCATTTTCCTTTTCTGGGCTATTCAACAATCTAATAGTTTTAAGGTAGTACTTCTCAATTTTCTTAATTTGTAATTCTCTAATTAATAGAAGAGTTAAACTTGGGAAGTCAGCAAGAGACTCTAAAACACAGCACAGCTAAAAAAAAACAAAAAAAAGAAATGGATAGCAATGACAAAATGCCTACAAGTGAAACCTCAAATGGGTTTATGAATTGATCTCAAATCCAAAAAGACCTCTTGGAAGAATTCAAAATGAATTTTAAAAACTAAAAAGGAGAGGAATAATAAAAATGAAGAAAAGGAATGATGGTCATGCAGAATAATTGTGAAAATTTGGCTGAAGAAAATATTACCTTCAAAATTAAAATTGGTCAAATGGTAAAGTAAAATAATTCCTTAGAATGCAAAATTGACCAAGTGAAAGAGTAAGATACTTATCTAAAAGTAAAAATAGTGAACTGGAAAAAAGAAACAATTTATCTAAAAGTAAAATTTTTCCCAAGTAGAGAGGTTTATTTGATTTGATTCTGGGGGTAATATGGAGTCACTGGAGTGCATTATGTAAGGAGGGGCGACAGTTGAACCACTGCTTTAAAAAAAAATTATTTGCCATCTAACTGAAGTGGGATGGACTGGAGTGGAGGAATGGAGTAAATTGGATTGGAATGGAATACTCACAAAAGTCCAGAAGAGGGAAACCAAGCAGAAGACATTTGAGTTACAATCACATGAAGTTTAGAGCTCCAAAGATTTTTGCATACTTTATACTATCATCGTATTATGACAAATTAGATTTGTTATCTGTTTCTTGAACTCATTATCCATTTCCTTCTTCTATCTGGGTGGTTAGGTACATTAATACCACAATGCCACCTGTGTTTCTTCTTTCTAGTTTGCTATCCAATATGCTTTCCCACACTTTTTACTGATTTTCAAATAAAAATATAGGTCCTAATGTTCAATATAACTCTCTTGACATTTGATCTAGTTTATTTCTTTTAACTGAGTGTATTCTTATACTGCCATTTTCTAGTCCTGTGTCACAACATATGCATGAGTGATAGCTATAGGATAAAATTTTCTTACCTATTTAAACAAATATAGTTCACTTTACCATCATTTTTATGTACATTTCTTTTATTTCATTAATATAACTACATGTCAAAACAATAATAGTATTATTTTCTGTAAATTTTGAATTCAACTTATCTCTCTCCTTTCTCTCCCCTCTTTGACATAGATTTTACATGTATAGTCATGAAAAAGCACATTTCCATGTAAATCATGGAAAGAAAACACAAACAAAAAATCACTTGAGTAAAAATAAAAGCATCTATATTCACACTTCACCAGCTCTTTCTCCATAGATGGATAGTATCTTTCATCATAAGACCTTTAGAATGTTCGTCAATCATTGTATTGCTGAAAAAAAATAAGTGATTCAAAGATCATTCTTATAGCATTGCTGTTCTTGAGTACAACAGTGATCTGGTTCTGCTCATTTCACTTTCCATCAGTTCATCTATGCTTTGTATTTTAAGTTTTTGCTCTTTTCATTGATATTTCATATTTTTCCAATTACATATCATGAAAGATTTTCAACATTCAACCATATTCATATGCATGCTATATCATTTTCTTCCATTCTTATTTCCCACCCCTCTTCTCTCAACTGTGAATAGTCTAGTGAACATTTTACATGTACATTTGTGTTAAATATTTCTACATATAGGTCATTTTCTGTATGAGGAATTAGGACTAAGGAAAATATAGAAAACAATGGGATAGGAAGGAAAAATGTAAGAAAAATTTTGAAGAAGTGGACATAGTGTTCATTCCAATACTGTAGTATTTTTGGTTCTTTGTGTGTTTTGTATGGTTTTGTTTTATTTTTTTTCTTTCATCTGGATGTGAACAACATCATCTGAACAGGTTGTCCAGTGTTGTCCATGCTCTCTGAAATGCTGAGATGTATCTATCAAAGTTTATCACCTCACAGTATTGTTAATATTTACTATGTTTTCTTGGTTCTGCTCCCTTCACTCACCATTAGTTCCTGCAATTCTTTCTTTGTTTCTGTGGAATCTGATCATTCATGTATTCTTAGAGAATAATAGTACTCCAAAATATTCATATACCATATCTTGTTTAGACATTCTCCAATTAACGGAATCCCCCAAATTTCCAAGTCTTTGCCAATACATAAAAAACTGTTATCAATATTTAGAACAAGTGGGACTTTTCCCAATTTTTATGATTTCTTCTGGATAAAGGTCTATTATTGCTATTACTGCAAAAGTGTATGATCATTCATATTACTCTTTAAGCATAATTCCAGATTGCTCTCCACATTGTATTATTTCACAACTCTACCAACAGTGCTTTAATGCCCCAGTCCTCACACAATCACTCCAGCATTGATAGATTTTCCTTTTTGTTATCTTAGTCAATCAAACAGATGTGAAGTTACCTCACAGCGGTATTAAATTGCATTTCTCTAATAAGCAATGGTTTGAAATATTTTCAATATGACTATATATAGCTTTAATTTCTATGATTGGATACTGCCTGATTTGGAATATTTTTTCATATGATTATATATAATTTTAATTCTGTTTTTGAACACTGCCTTTAACCATTTATCCTTTGGAGAATGATTTGAAACTTTATAAATTTGATGCAATTCTCTATACATTTTGGAAATGAGGTATTTATCAAAAACCCTTTCTGAGAAAATTGTTTCCCAGCTTTCTACTTTCCTTCTTATCTTAGAAGCATTGTTTTTATTAATGTGAATATGTTTTAATTTAAAATACTCAAAATCATCTATTTTGCAATTTTCTCTATTTCTGGTTTGGTCATAAAATTCTCTTCTTTCAATAGATCTGACAGAAAGAGTTTCTTTTTATCTGTTCATTGGAATATAATATCGTCCTTTATGTCTAAATCCTGTATCTATTGTCAATATGGTATAGGGTGTAAGATGTGGGTTTATGTCTAATTTTTGCCATGCTATTTTCCAATTTTCCCAATAGTTTTTTTTGAATCATCAGTTCTTATCCCAGAAAATAATATCTTTGGATTTTTCAAGCAAAAGGTTACTATAACAATTTCTTACTGTTTCTCTTGTACCCATCCTAATGCACTGATGCATTACTCTATTTCTTAACCAATACCAGGCAGTTTGGATGATGGCAACTTTATAGTATAGTTTTAGATGTGGTAGAGCTAGGCCAGCTTTCATTCCTTTTTCTTTCATTATTCCCTTGACATTCTTGTCCTTTTGTTGCTCCAGATGAATTTTGTTATCATTTTTTTCTGGCTTGGTAAAATACTTATTTTTTAGTTTGATTGGCATGGCAATAACTAAGTATTTAATTTGTGAATAATTGTCATTTTACCATATTAGTTAAAACTAAGCATGAGCAGTTGACATTTTACCTATTGTTTACTTCTGATTTTACTTGTTTGAAATATGTTTTTAATTGTGTTCAAACAGTTTCTAGATTTGTCTTGAGAGGTAGAATCTCAAGTATTTAATGTTATCTGCAGGTACTTTAAATGGAATTTCTCTTTTGGGTTTGTTGTGCATATATAGAAATATTCATGGTTTATGTGGGCTTATTTTATACCCTACTACTCTGATGAAGTTGTTAATTGTTTAAAATATTTTTCGATGATTTTCTAGGATTCTTAGTATACAATCATATCATCTACAAAGAGTGAAAGTTTTGCTTCCCCATTGCCTATTCTAATTCCTTCAATTTATTTTTCTTCTCTGATTACTAAAATTAACATTTCTAATACTATATTGAATGGTAATGGAGATTATAGGTATCCTTGTTTCACCCCTGATTTAGTTAGAAATATATATAATGTTTCTTAATGGTTTTGATTAGATAACTGCTTACTATCTTAAGGAAAACTCCAATTATTCCTATATTCTCTAATATTTTCCATAGGATTGGCTATTGAATTTGTCAGACTTTTCCATAGCATCTATTGATACAATCATATTATTTTTGTTGGCTTTGTTATTGATATGTTAAATTGTGTTGAGTGTTTTCCTAATACTGAGTCATCTCTGCCTACCTGGTATAAATCTTATCTGATAATGCTGTATTATCCTAGAGATAACTTGATATAATCTCTTTGCTAAAATTTTATTCAAAATTTTTGCATCAATGTTCACTAATTTTCTTGGTCCTTTTTGAGTCTTCCAGGTTTGGGTATCAGCCACCAAATTGGTGTCATAAAAGAAATTTGGCAGAACTCCTCCTATTTTTTAAATAGTATATGTAGAATTGGAATGAAATGTTACTTAAGTGTTTGGTAGAATTTACTTGCAAATTCATCTAGACAGGGAGATATTTTCTTAGGAATTTTATTGATGGTTTCTTCAATATCTTTTTTCTGAAATGCAGTTAAGTCTTTTATTTCCTCTTGTGTTAATCAGGGCTTTCTATAGTTTTGTAAATATTCTTCCATTTCATACCAAATATATAGGCAAACAATTGGCCAAAATAGCTATAGAATATCTCTATAATTTCCTCCTCCTTGGTACTGAGTTCACCTTTTTTCATTTTTAATACTGGTAATTTGGTATTCTTTTTTTTAATCAAAAGTTTATTCATTTTAATTTTGAATTTTGAATTTTCACATTACTTCAATAATCTTTTTTTGTGAAAGTATACATAAATCCTTATTCCCCTTAGAAGATACAGAAATCTCAACAGAAATAGAGTGAGATAAAACAAAAAAACAATTGTACTTCAATCTCTTCAACAACCATTGGCTCTGTCTCTGGGATGGATTTCATTCTTTATCATAAGTCCATCAGAAAAGTCGCTTCCATATTTTTCCCACAGTTGCTACTGTTAACTATATTTCCCTCCTTACCATTCGTCTCTACTCCTATTTTTCCCATTCTCTCTCTCTCTCCTCTCTCATGATCTTTCCTCTTTTCTACCACATTCATGCTATTGTACCCCCCCATCCCTTTTCTCCTTTCCCTTTCCTCTCTTTTATGCTCTAGGGAAAGCTAGATATCCATGTCCAATTGAATGTGTATGTTATTTCTTCTCTAAGGCATTTATGGTGAGAATGCAGTCTCACTCATTCCTCCTCACCTTACCGCCTTCCACTCCATTGAAAAAGCTTTTTCTTGATTGCTTTACATAAAATATCTTAACACATTTTACCTCTCTTTTCCTGTTCTCCCCAGTATATTCATTTTCCATCCACATTTATAATATATTATACCATTATATTCAACACCCCCTTGTGAATTATGAGTATCTTCTTCCCATGCAGTAATACACACAGTTCAACATCATTAAATCCCTCATATTTAACCCTTCCTATCCACCCTCTCTAAGCTTCGCCAGAGTCCTGTATTTGAAGATCAAGTTTTCCCTATGTCAAAATAAGGTCAAAAAGGGTACAGTGTTTAGACATAAAGTTCAGCACCATAGAAAATTAATAGATCAAGAAATATTTTATCTAACAGATCTATGGTAAGGGGATAAATTTATGACCAAACTAGAATTAGTGTACATTGTAAACTACAAAATATATTATTTTCACTATATTAAATTGAAAACATTTTCCCTTAATAAATTCTATGTTGCCAAATTAGAAGGAAAGCAGAAAGCTAGGAAACAATATTCACAACCATGAGTTCTGATGAAGATCTCATTTCAAAAATATATAGAAAATTGCATCAAATTTATAAAATCACAAGTCATTCCCAATTGATTATTGGATAAAAAATATGAATAAACAGTTTTCAAATGAAGACATTAAAGCCACATATAATAATATGAAAAAATGCTCCAAATAATTTTTGATTAGGGAAATGAAAACTAAAGCAACATTGAGGTATCACCTCACACTTATCAGATTGTCCAAGATGAGAAAAAGAAAACATGATCAATGTTGGAGATGTTGTGAGAAGATTGGGACATTGATGCATTGCTGGTGGAGTTGTAAACAGTTTCAACCTTTCTGGAGAACAATATGGAACTGTGTCCAAAGAGCAATAAAACTGTTCATATACTTTTATCCAGCGATTGCAATTCTAGGTCTATATCCAGAAAAAAATATTTTAAAAAATGAGAAAAGTCCTATATGTTGATAGATATTTTTGTAGTGGCAAAAAATTGGAAATTGAGGGGATGCCCATCAATTGGGGAATGGCTAAACAAGTTATAGTACATAAATACTATGGAATATTATTATTCTATAAGAAACCATAAATCATTGTCTCTAGAGAAGCATGGAATGTCTTACAGGATCTGACACTGAGCAAAGGGAACAAAACCAAGAAAACCAGTACACAATAACAACACTGTGAAATGTTCCACCTTAAGTGAATCACCTTCTCTCAGCAGTTCAGTGAACTAGGACTTCAGTATTCGACTGGCTATGGACAATTTTATCTTCTTCCACAGAAAGAAAATCAAAACAAAACAAAACATCAAAAAAAAAAAAACCAAATCAAACCACAAAATAAAAAAAAAAAACCCTAACCTTTCAGAGTCTGATAAACACTATAAAAATTATCTCTTTTGTATCTCTTTCCCTTAATCCTAATTCCTCATACCAAAAGTGACTAATCTGTAAACATATTTATATAGAATATACGTACAATGCCAGCCTGACCTGTTGGCTGCTGAGGGGAGGGGGTGGATGAGAAGGGAGAGTGGAAGGAAATTTTGTAACTTAAAAATATACATGTTCATATTGATGAAAAAAATTAATTAAAATCAATCAATCAATCAATTAATTTTAAAAAAAAGATCAAGCTTTTTGATCAGCTCTGGTAGTTTTAATAGAAAAGTTTGAAAGTATCATTTCATTTAATGCCCATATTTTTTCCTGAAAGGACATTCAGTTTTGCTGGATAGTTGATTCTCAGTTGTAATCCAAACTCTTTTGCCCTCTAGAATATCATACTTCAAGCCCTATGAGTCCAAATATATACACTACCAACTCTTATGTAATCCTGACTGTATCACCACAGTAAATGAATTGTTTCTTTTTTGGTGGATTGTAATATTTTTCTCTTTTGACTCGAGAGTTCTTGAATTTAGCTATAATATTCCTGGGAGGGTTATTTGGAGGATATTTTTTCAGGAGGTGATTGATGGACTCCCTTAATTTCTATTTTACTCTCTGCTTCTAGGATAGCAAGGCAATTTTGCTAGATTATTTCTTGAAAAATGAAGTCTAGGCTCTTTTCTCTGGTCATGATTTTCATGTAGCACAATAATTTTTAAATGATCTCTCCATGGACCTGTTTTCCAGATCAGGTGATTTTCTAATGAGATATTTAACATTTTTCCTTCTAGTTTTTTTTCATTATTTTGATTTTGTTTTATTGTTACTTGATTTCTCACAAAGTCATCAGCTTTCTTTAGCTCCATGCTTCATTTAAAAGAGTTATTTTCTTCAAAGACTTTTTTTATCTCCCCTTCCATCTGACCAGTTCAGACATTTGAGATATTGTTATTCTTTTTGACTGACTTTTTGGACTGCTTTTTCCATTTGACCTCAACTGGTTTTTAACATGTTATTTTCTTAGATATTTTTGTATCTCCTTCATCAAGCTACTTATTGGTTTTTGTGATTTTTCTATATTGCTCTCATTTCTCTTCCCAATTTTTCTCTATCTTCCTTATTTGCTTTTTAATCTTTCTCTGAGCCCTTCCATTGCCTGAGACCAATTCCTATTTTCTTGGAGGTTTTGGATACAGAAACTTTGACTTTGTCATCTTCTGAGTACTATTTTGACCCTTCATGGGACCAAAATAGTTTCCTATTGTGAGATTCTTTTTTTCCTATCTTTTCTCATTTCCCCAGTCTGTGATCTGATTTTGACATATTTCCACAGCTTTTCAGGGTTTTGGGACACCTCCAGGGACCTTAATTGCTCTAAATGCATTATGAGAGTCTCTGATTATTATCCTGGTTTTTTACTTTGGTCTATGGAGGACCATAGGTCTGTAAGGAGAATCCCTGCTCCTCTATGGTATTTGGAGGCTGAGACTGGGCCCTGGATCTAAGTATGGACAAAGCAGCAGAGTACTGCTTTCTGTGAGCTGAGTACACCAGAAGCAGATGCTGGGTGATTCTGCAGGTTCTGGAGTGAGGCTGCCCTCAGGCCTGTGTTGGTTTGTACTTTCATGCTCACTATGATGTAGGAAAATTCTCCCCCTGACCCTCCAAGCTATCCTCAGCCATCCCTGTAACAAGAGGTCTAGAAACCACTCCTGGTGCCAAGGACCCAGGCAACTCCAGGGATCTAGGCACAATTTATCCACTAAGAGAATATGCTTACTTTTGCAGGGTAGTAAATTCTTGGCTTTAATCCTAGGTCCTTAGCCCTCCCAAATATCATATTCCCAACCTTCTAACCTTTAATGTTGAAATTAATAAGTCCTACACAATCTTGATTTGTGCTTCCTTTGTATTTAAATTGCTTATATTAAGTTGCTTGAAGTATTTTCTTCTTTATTTGAGAATTCTAGAATTTGGATATGAAAGTGCTTAGAGTTTTTATCCTGGTGTCTCTTTCTGGAAGAGTTCTGTGAATTCTTTCAAGAACTATTTTATCAAAAAAATGAAAAGAAAGAACTATTTTATCCTTTTGACATAGCATAGTTGTTTTTTTCTGATAATTTCTTGCAAGACATTTTTCAGGCCCTTTTTTTTTTAAACTAGACTTTCTGGTAGATGAAAAATTCACAAATTATCTTTCCTTGATCTATTTTTACAAGTCTTTTTTCCTAAAAGGTACTTTACATATTCTTCATTTTTTCAGTCATTTGATTTTGTTAGAGTTTATATTTGTCCAGTTCTAATTTTTGCAGTTTTATTTTCTTCTGATAACATTTGTATTTCCCTTTCCATTTGTTTAATTTAACTTTTTTGCTGGGTTTCATTCACAATTGAATTAATCGATTTGCATTTTAGATGAGCTGCATTCTTTTTCCAGCTGTTCAATTTTATTTTTTGGAAGAGAATTACAATCTTTTTCCAGTTGGTTATTTTTAATTTTAAAGGTATTGATCTCTTTGGTCAATTTTTCATAATTTTCCTACATGGCTCTTTTTTAATTTTTCCAGTTTTCTTCATCCTTCTTTGGTTTTTAAAATTCTTTTTCCAAGCTCTTCTATGAGGTTTTGGAGTTGAGTTCAGTTCAAGGATTCCTTTGAGATTTCCCATGTAGGTAATTTGCCACTGCTTTCCTTTTATGAGATGGCATTTTTATCATCTCTCTCTGTCTAGTAGCTGTTTACAATTAGTCCACCTTAGTTTTTATGCTCTTTTTGATTGTTGAACTCTGCTCTTGCAATATGTACAGGAGTATTGTCCTTAGTGTGTGCTGGCACTAGGGTCTTCTTATGCAGCCTGGGTATTACCTATGCAGAGATCCATTTCTCCTTTATATTCAGGCTCTGCCTATATAGTGGTTGTTCCCAACCCAATTCTGTCCTTTTTCTCAGGTGTTCCCAGGATTCAGATTTCTTTGAGTTTGGGACCCTCTGTGTTGGCAACCTAGCTGATGAGACTCATGTTTATGTCTAACTGTTATCTAGCTGCACAGAGACTAAAAACTGGCTTTCCCACTCTTTTGGTTAGCTGGACTTTTACTTTCTCTCTTCCCCTGAAGAGACAAACTTTCATTGAAGATCCTCCACAATACCACACTTGAAAACTTATTTTGATCTTTTTTGGTGAAATCTGTAGTCTTATTGTCTGTGTATCAATGCCATTTAATGCTATGCAGGGAAAAGCTCCAGGATCATACTAGTCTCATGCTGCCATCTTGGCTCAGCCCTGTAAGTCTCCAAGTCTTTCCATTTTTTTTGTCTTTTTTTTTCTCTTATAGCCCCAATTACATTCAAAGTTACTCTTCAGTATACTTCTTTTTGCAAGTTTTTGATTTCTACATTTTTCTACCACCCTTCCCATGGCATATTCAATCTGATATAGTTTGTACATGTACAGTGTTTAACATTTTTCCACATTAAGCATTTTGTGAAAAGGAGAAATAAAACTAAAGGGGAAAAGATCATGAGAGAAAAAGAGGCATCAAAAGGATTTTCATTTCCTTTCATTCTATCTTCCCTTATATGTATTTTTCTTACTTCTTTCTACTTATCCATCCTTATCATTGTTTTGCTTATGATTATTGCCTAACTAAAACTGTCCTTTACCCTTTTCCTTCCTACTTCCTTGAAGGGTAGGGTAAACTTCTAAACTGAATTGGGAATGCATATCATTATCTCTGTGCCAAATCTGTTGAGAGTAAGGTTTATTCAGTAATTGCAGGCTCACTTGTTTCCATCTACAGGACCTTTTATTTTGCTTTTTCCATTAGGCCTAAACTGGTTTGTAACATATTATTTTCTTCAGTATTTTTTGTATATTTTTCACCAAGCTTTTGATTTGGTTTTCATGATTTTTCTGCATCACTCTCATTCCTCCTCCCAAAGGTCATTTGTGTCTTTCCATGTGGTGTTAATTATCCTCTAATGCCTACATTTTTTCTCCCAGCATAATCCTTTTTTCATATCTAAAATATTTTATACCTGAATTTTACTGTTAATCTCTGTCAAAGTATGAGCTTACCAACTATCCTAATAGAAGAACAATTCTAGGGATGCATAAGCATTATCACGATTGAACAATTTGTACCCCCACTTTCTTTTCAAGCATACTCCCTTTCAACTTTTCTGATAAAAATTTAATATCCCTGAGTTAAAAGTATCTTCATTTTATGATAATTTTACCCATAATCTATGTCAAGGAATTTCCCTTCATCTGACCTAGTAGAAATGCATCCCTCATGGGCTAAAATAAATCATCACATGAAGATTAATTTAAATGCAAACCCTCTGTATAATTATCTCCCTTTTAACTGTCCAAAGAGAAATTAGGTTCATAAGAGTTGCATATATTTTTTTCACATTTAATTTTATTGACTAATGATTTTTTCTTTACTCCTGTTAATATATTTTTCTTTCCATTTACTTTTTATGTATATCTTCATTCTTGAATTTGGAAATCAAATTTTCTGATTAGTTCTAGACTTGAAACTCAATAGTCCTCTATTTCATTCTTTTGAGGGAGGTGGGGTCAAGATAGCAGCATGAAGGCAGCATTTCCCAGGAACTGCAACCCTCCCTAAATGCCTGTCCCAAAAAGGATGACTCTAGCCAAAATTAAGAGGGGCAGAACACACGGAAATATTGAGTGATACATTTTCCCAGTGTAAGATAATTTGGAAGTTCCATGGGAAAGGTGTATTTCACCAGGACCTGGGACTGGTAAAAAAGCCATGGCACAGCCCAGCCCAGGCCAGCACAGTACATCCCAGTGAAGCTCAGAGATTACCAGCAACAGCTTCTGCTGCACCTGGGTGAATGTGGAGTGAAGAGCACCAGCCTCAGAATCTGCAGTGAGAATCCGTAGAAAGCAGGCTGCACATCCAGAGACAGTAAGGGAAGTCTGCAGAGATTTCTATTCTCTCCCTGGGGTAGGGCTCTGCCTACACTCAGATATTGCAGTTTGGGCTTCCATACTAAATAACCAAGCTGGATCTCTCCTTATAGCCCCAGGGAAGAGGGTAGTGCTGTGGTCATCTACATATCAAAGGACAGGCTAGAGAGCATAAGACCTTGGAGGAATAAAGGTCCTAGTGGGGTGTCCCCCCCAAAAACAAACAACCCCAAATCCTTGGAAGGATTGTAAATTAGTCTTGGGCTGAGGAAATGAATAAACAACAGAAAAAGAAGAATCTGACCATAGAAAACTACTTTAGTCCCATAGAAGATAAAAACACATACTAAGATGATTACAAAGTCGAAGATTCCATACCCAAAACCTCCAAGAGAAAGAGAAAATAGGCTCAGACTATGGATGAGCTCAAAAAACACTTTGAAAAGCAATTAAGTTAGGTAGTGGAAACATTGGGTGGAGAAATGAGAGTGATTCAGAAAAATCATGAGAACCAAAGCAAAAGCTTGGTGAAAGATATACAAAAAAATACTGAAGAAAATAATGGTAAAAACCAGTTTAGGTCTAATGTAAAAAAAGGCAAATGAGGAGAAGAAAGCCTAAACAATCAGAATTGGCTGGCTGGAAAAAGAGATAAAAAATGCTCCCTGAAGAAAATAACTCTTTCAAATGCAAAATGGAATTAAAGGAAACTGATAACTTTGCAAGAAATCAGGAAGAAATAAAACTCTTCCAAAAAGCCAAAAATGAGAAGAAAATGTGAAATATCTTATTTATAAAACAACCAATCTCAAAAATAGATCCAGAAGGAATAATTTAAAAATTATTGGGCTGTGTGAAAGCCATGACCAGGAGAAAAGCCTAAATTTCTTTTTTCAAGAAATAATACAGTGCAATTGCCCTGAGATCCTAGAAGCTGAGGGTAAAAATAGAAATTGAGAGAATTCACCCAGTGACCCCCTGAAAGAGATCCCAAAAGAAAAACATCCAGGAATATTTTAGCCAAATTGCAAAATTCCCAAATCAAAGAGAAAATTCAAAAAGCTGCCAGAAACAAATAATTCAACTACCAAGCCTCCATAGTCAGGATTACACTGGATCTGGCAACATCAACATTAAGGGCTTGTAGGGATTTGAATATGATATTACAGGAGGCAAAAGATCCTGTTTTATAACTGAGAATCAATTACCCAGCAAAATTGAACATCCGCTTTCGGGTCAAAAGATGGACTTTCAAAGTAACAGAAGACTTTCAAACTTTCCTATTGACATGACCAGAGCTTAACAGAAAGTTTGATCTCCAAGTACAGGACTCTGGTGAACCCTAGAGGGAGTGGAAGAGAGGGACTAACTTTGAGGAACTTAATGATGTTGAACTGTTTATATTCCTGCATAGGAAGAAGATATTGATAACTCATATGAACTTTCTCATTTATAATTGCTGTTAGAAGGAGCATATATAGACAGGAAATAGGAAGGCATGGAATATAATTGTATGATGTTGTAAAGGGATGGAGTCAATGAGTGATGGGGGAAAGTACTGGGAGGAAGGAAAAGGAGATGAAGAAGAAGCTGAAAGATTTCCCATAAGAGTCAAGAATAATATTTTTCAATCGAGTGGATGGGAAAAGGCAAGGGGGAATGAGTGTGTCTTCATTCCCATTGGAAATGGCTCAGGGAGGAAATAACTTATACACTTTCTTTTTGGTTTTTGCAAGGCAAATGGGGTTAAGTGGCTTGCCCAAGGCCACACAACTAGGTAATTATTAAGTGTCTGAGTCTGGATTTGAACCCAGGTACTCATGAATACAAGGCAGGTGCTTTATCCACTGTGCCACCTAGCTGACCCAACATACACACTGAATAGGGTAAGAAAATCTATCTTGCCCTGGAGAAGGATGGGAGGAAAGGGAAGGGATGAGGGGGGAAGGGGGGATGGAATGGGGCAATAGGTGATAGAAGAGAGGGAAGATTAAATGGAGAGGGTACTCAGATTCAACACCCTTTTGGATAGGGCCAGGATGGAAGGAGAGAGAGCATAGAATAAATGAGTGTGGGGAGAAATAGAGTGGAGGTACAGTTAGTAACAAACTGTGGGAAAAATATTGAAGCAACTTCTCTGGTAAACATCATTAAGAAAGCAACTCACCCCAGAGACAGAGCCATTGAAATCTGAACAGAGACTGAAATACATTTTTTTCTCTATATATTTTTGGAGTTTTCTCATCTTCTTGGGGGGGTTAGGTTTATTCATATGTTTACTCTTTTTACATGCAATTTACATTAATGTATGGCATGGAATCAATGTAAAAACTGTCAGCCTTCTGTGGGGAGGGGGGGAATGGAGGAGGAGGGGGAAAAATTTAAGAATTCAGAGTCATGCAAAAATGCATGGGTACAAATTACTATCGAATATATATTTTGAAAACAATAGGTTAAAAAGTTGAAAAAATTCAACTTTTCCTCTCAAAAAATTATACTGCATTTTGAAGGGATGTGATTCTTGTATATAATCCATATTCCTTTACATTCACAAATCTCACTTTTTTATTTTTATTTTAAATTTATTTTTCTTAAGGATATTATTTGAGTTTCACAATTTCCCCCCAAATATTACTTCCTTCCCCCACACCCCACCCCAACAGAAAGCAATCTGTCAGTCTTTACTTTGTTTCCATGTTGTACCTTGATATGAATTGGGTTTGATGAGAGAGAAAAATCACATCCTTAAAGAAGAGACAAGTCTAAGAGATAACAAGATCAGACAATAAGATATCTGTTTTTTTCCTAAATAAAAGGGAATAACCCTTGAACTTTGTTCAAACTCCACATCTCCTTATCTGGACACAGATGGCACTCTCCTTTGCAGATAGCCCAAAATTGTTCCCTATTGTTACACTGATGGACTGAGCAAGTCCTTCAAGGTGGATCATCAGTCCCATGTTATTGTTAGGGTATGCAGTGTTTTTATGGTTCTGCTCATCTAATTCATCATGAGTTCATGCAAATCCCTCCAGGCTTCCCTGAAATCCTGTCCTTCCTGGTTTCTTATAGAGCTATAGTGTACCATGACTTATATATGCCACAGTTTGCTAAGCCATTCCCCAATTGAGGGACATTTACTTGATTTCCAAATCTCTGCCACCACAAACAGGGCTGCTATAAATATTTTTGTACAAGTGATGGTTTTGCCCTTTTTCAGCGTCTCTTAAGGATACAGAACCAGTAGTGGTATTGCTGGGTCAAAGGGTATGCACATTTTTGTTGCCCTTTGGGCATGGTTCCAAATAGTTTTCCAGAATGATTGGATGAGTTCACAGCTCCACCAACAGTATAATAGTGTCCCAGACCAGTTTTCCCACAACCCTAAGAACAATGAGCATTATCCTTTCTGGTCATATTGGCCAATCTGAGAGGTGTGAGGTGGTACCTCAGAGAAGCTTTAATTTGCATTTCTCTAATAATTAATGATTTAGAGTATTTTTTCATATGGCTATGGATTGCTTTGATCTCCTCATCTGTAAATTGCCTTTGCATATCCTTTGACCATTTGTCAATTGTGGAATGGCTTTTTTAGGCTTTTGCACGGCAAACAGGGTTAAGCAGCTTGCCCAAGGTCACACAGCTAGATAATTATTGAATGTCTGAGACTGGATTTGAACCCAGGTACTACTGACTCCAGGGCCAGTGCTTTATCCACTATGCAACCTAGCCTCCCCAGGATGGGTTTTTTTAAAAATATGACTCAGCTCTTTGTATATTTTAGACATGATTCCTTTGTCAGAATCATTAGTTGTAAAGATTGTTTCCCAATTTAGTATATTTGTTTATCTGTACAAAAGTTTTTTGATTTAATGTAATTGAAATCATCTACTTTGTTTTTTGGTGATGTTATCCATGTGTTCCTTAGGCATAAACTGATTCCCTTTCCATAGATCTGACAGGAAAACTAGTACTTGATATTCTAATTTCCTTATGCTATTGCTTTTTATGTCTAAATACTGTAGCCATTTGAATCTTATCTTGGTAAGGGGTGCTATGTGTTGGTCTAATCTAAGTTTTTACATGCTGACTTCTAATTTTTCCAGGAGTTTTTAATCAAGAGAGAATTTTTATACCAATAGCTGGACTCTTTGGGTTTATCCAAAATCAGATTACTATAATCATCTCTTGCTTTTGCATCTAGTCTATTCCACTGATCCATCACTCTATTTCTTAGTCAATACCAAACAGTTTTGATGACTGATGCTACATAATATAATTTTAGAACAGTTAGGGCTAAGCCACCTTCTTTTGTACTTTTTTCATTAAATTCCTGGAAATTCTTGACGATTTATTTCTCTATATGAATTTACTAACAATTTTTTCTAACTCGTTAAAGTAATTTTTGGGGATTTTGATTTGTAGGACACCAAACAGGTAATTTAGTTTTGTTAGAATTGTCACTTTTATTATATTAACTCTATCTATCCACAAGCAGTTGATATTTGCCCAGTTATTTAAATCTGATTTAATTTGTGTGAGAAGAGTTTTATAATTGTTTTCAAAAAGTTCCTGAGTCTGTCTTGGCAAATAGAATCCCAAGTATTTTATATTGCCTGAGGTAACTTGTAATGGGAAATCTTTCTAGCACTTACTGCTGCATCTTGCTAGATATGTATTGAAAAGTTGAGGATTGAACCCTAGGCCTAACACTAACCCCAACCCTAACCCTAACCCTAATCCTAGGCCTGACCCTAACCCTAACCCTAACCCTAATCTGGAAATTTACCCTGACCCAAACCCTAACCCTAACCCTAACCCCCAAAAAAATAAAAAGAAAAGTTCAGGATTTATGAGTGTTTATTTTATAAACTCCAACTTTGCTAAAATTTCTAATTTTTTCCAGTAGTTTTTTGGATGATTTCTTGGGATTCTCTAGGTTTACCATCATGTCATCTGCAAAGAGTGAGAGTTTTGTCTCTTCTTTCCCATTTCTAATTCTTTCAATTTCTTTTTCTTCTCTAATTGTGGAAGCTAACATTTCTAATACAATATTGAATTATAGTGGTGATAATGGGTACCATTGTTTCAACCCTGATCGTATTGGGAATGCCTCTAGCCTCTCCCCATTAAATATAATGCTTGTTGATTGTTTCAGATAGATACTGCTAATTATTCTAAGGAACAGTTCATTTATTCCTACATTCTCTGCTGTTTTTAGTAGGAATTGATCCTGTATTGTGTCAAAAGTTATTTTAGTATCTATTGATATGCTCATATAATTTCTGATATGTTTCTTGTTGATATAGTTGTGGATAATAACTGTTTTCCTAATATTGAACAAACCCTGCTTTCCTAGGATAAATTCTACTTGATCATAAAGTATTATCCCAGTGATAACTTGTAATAATTTTTTTAGGTTTTTCCAAGGCAAATGGGCTTATATGGCTTGTCCAAGGCCACATAACTAGGTTATTATTAAGTGTCTGAGACCAAATTTGAACCCACATACTCCTGACTCCAAGGCTGGCAATTTATCCACTGCACCACCTAGCCACCCCGATAATTTGTAATAATTTTGCTAAGATTTTATTGAAGATTTTTGCATCTATTCTCATTAAGGAGATAGATCTATATGTTTCTTTCTCTGTTTTAACTCTTCCTGGTTAGGTATGAGCACCATCTTGGTTTCATAAAAAGAGTTAGGTGGAGGTCCATCTTTCCCTATTTTTCCAAAGAGTTTATATAGAATTGGAACCAATTGTTCATTAAATGTTTGGTAGAATTCACTTGTGAATCCATCAGTCCCTGGAGATTTTTTCTAAGGGAGTTCAATGATGACTTGTTGAAATTCTTTTATTGAGATAGCATTGCTTAGGTATTTAATCTCCTCTTCATTTAACCTGAGAAACTTATATTGTTGTAAATATTCATCTATTTCACTTAGATTATCAAATTTATTGTCATAGAGTTGGGCAAAATAATTTCAAATTATTACTTTAACTTCCTCCTCATTGGTGATGAGTTAATCTTTTTCATTTATGATAGTAGCAATTTTGTTTTCTTCTTTCTTTTTTTAATCAAATTGGCCAGAATTTTATCCATTTTATTGTTTTTTCATGAAACCAACTTTTGGTTTTATTTACTAATTCAATAGTTTTTTGCTTTAGCTTTTATTAATTATTCCTTTAATTATCTGAATTTCTTATATGGTATTTACTTGGTGATATTTAATTTATTCTTTCTCTGATTTTTTTAGTTGCATGTTTACTTCATTGATTTACTCTTTCTCTAATTAATTCATGTAAGCATTTAAATATATAATATATCCCCTGAGAGCTGCTTTGAGTGAATCTCATAGGATTTTATAGGTTGTTTCATTGTTGTCATTATCTAGGATAAAATGGTTAATTCTTTCTATAATTTGTTTTTTGGTCCACTCATTTTTTAAAATGAGGTTATTCAGTTTCCAATTGGTTCTGGGTCCTTATATCCTTGGCCCAATAATGTATATGATTTTTATTGCATTGTGATCCTTGAAAGATGTATTCACTATTTCTGCCTTTCTGCACTTGATCCTTAGGTTTTTATGTCCTAGTAAATTGCTAATTTTTGTATAAGTTCATGTACTGCATAGAAAAAGATATACTTCTTTCTTTCTTTCTTTCCCCATCCGATTTCTTCCATAAGTCTACCAAATCTAGTTTTTCTAACAATCTATTGAACTCTTTAACTTCTTTCTTGTTTATTTTATAATTCCATTTATCTAGATCTGAGAGCACCAGGTTGAGGTCTCTCACTAGTAATGATTTGCTGTCTATGTCTTGCTGTAATTCTTTCAGCTTCTCCTCTAAGAACATGGATGCTATCCCATTGGATTAATGTATATTCAGTATTGAAATAACTTTATTGTCTATGGTATCTTTTAGGGGGATCCAGTTTCCTTTCTTATCTCTTTTAACACTCTGTTTTTGCAGCTGCTTTGTCTAAGATAACATTTGCTACCTCTGCTTTTTTCACTTCAGGTGAAGCAAAATGTATTTTGCTACAACCTTTCACCTTTACACCATATGTATCTCTCTGCCTCAAATGACTTTTCTTGTAAGCAGCATATTGTAGGATTCTGGTTTTTAATGCATTCTGCTATTTGCTTACATTTCAAGGCAGAGTTCCTCCCATTCACTTTCAAAGTTATGATTACTAATTCTTTATTGCCCTCCATGCTATTTCCCTCTGTTCGTATTTCCTCCTTTCCCCCCTTTATCCATATTCCCCAGTATATTATTTCTGATTATCTTCAGTGTGTTTGCCACCCTGTATCACCCCATCCCCTTTCTTTCCCCTTTCCCTTTTTCCCCTTTTCCATTCCCTTGCTTTTGTTATTTCCCCTTTTTTACCGACCCCTCTTCCTTTCTCCATCCCTCCTCCTCTTTTCCCCTTTTAATACTTGAAAGGTAAGATTTTTTTAAGTGTACTAATTAAGTGTAAGTTGGCTTTAAGCCAAGTCTGATGAAAAGATGATTCAGGTTTTTCTCATCTCCTCCCTTCTTTCCCTCTATTACCATAGGTATTTTGTACCTGTTAGTGTAATGAGATTTAGCCCATTCAGTCCACTCCCTCCTGGCCCCCTTTTTAAGGAGGCAGTGTTTTTTAGATAATTCTATCTGAGTCATAGAAAATTCTGAGTATCCCTCAGTTCTAGCTAAGTACATTCTACTTAATAGAGTTAAAAATCTTGAAAGTTATTAGAGTCTTTTTCCCAAGTTGGGTTAAATCCAGTTAAATCTCATTGGATAGCAGTCTCTTGGACAGGTCATGAATTTCCATCATTTCTGGCTAGGTATATTCTCTCTGTTATAGTTACAGTTCTCAAGATTTATGAGAATCTTTTTTCCCATGCTGGGATATAACCAGTTTAAACTTATTGGATAGCTGTTTTTTTTTTTCTTTTACAGCCTCCCCCCTTTTTTTACCTTTTTACATGTCTCTTGAACTTCCTGTTTGATGTCCAAATTTTCTATTTAGCTCTGGTCTTTTCATCAGGAATTTTTGGAATTCTTCCATTTTATTAACTGTCCATCTTTTTCCCTGGAAGAGATGTCTCAGCTTTGTGGGATAGTGGATAGTTGGCTGCATTCCAAGCTCCCTTGTTCTTCGAAATTTCTCATTCCATGACCTTCGATCCCTTAATGTTGATGCAGCCAGGTTCCATGTAGTACTTACTGTGGCTCCTTGATATTTAAATTGTTACTTCCTGGCTACTTGCAGGATTTTTCTCTTTTATCTGATATTTCTGGAATTTGGCCACAACATTCCTTGGTGTTTTCATTTTAGTATCTATTTCTGGAGGGGATCAGTGTATTCTTTCATTAACTACTTTGTCCTCGGATTCCATGATATCAGGGCAGTTTTCCATCACTAGATCCTGTAATATTAACGTGTTTTTTTCTCTTCAATGTTTTCAGGAAGTCCTATAATTCTCAGGTTGCCCCTTCTTGATATGTTCTCTAGATCAGTGGCTTTGTTGATGAGGTATTTTACATTTTCTTCTATTTTTTCTATTTTTTGGTTTTGTGTAACAGGCTCTTGTTGTCTCATGAAGTCATGAGTTTCTGCACACTCCATTCTTTTTTGTAAGGAGGAGTTTTCCTCATTTACCTTTTGCAACTCCTTTGCCAAGTGGTCAATTCTACTTTTGAAAGAGCTTTCCATTTGACCAATTGAGGTACTGAGAGAATTATTTTCTTTTTGCATTTGCCCAATTGAGGATCTGAGAGATTCATTCTCATTTTTTATTTGTCCAATTCTATTTTCTAAGAATTTGTTTTCTTGTTGCCATGTATCAATTTTCTCTCCCAAATTTTCCAGTTGATTTTTAAACTCCTTTCTTATTTCTTCAAGGAAGTCTTTCTGTGCTGAAGACCAGATCATATTCTCTTCAGAAGTTCTAGTTCTCTCTGAGTTAGGGTCTTTTCCTTTCAAGAATTTTCCTATGGGTCCACAGTTCCCTGACCCTTCTTCATTTTGCTAAGACCTTGAGTAGGGAAGGGCCTGGTTCACATGAGTTGGGATCTTTAGAGGCTTTAGTCACTGTATGCAATTTCTCTGGGTGTCAAGTAAGAGGTGCTGCTTGCTTTCTCTGGAGTTTGTGTGATCTTGATTGAGGCCTTCTCCCTTAGCTTGAAGGGAGGGATTGAAGCTATTGAATCCTTTTTCATTCAGTCAGTGGTTGGCCTTACCCTGCAGGGAGGTCATCCCTCTCCCTGTTGTCAGCTGGGCTGGTTCTTCTGCTCACACACCTGTGCATGAGTTAGAAGTAGTCTGTGATTGTATTTGTTCTTGGAAAAGACCTCAGCTTCAATGGAGGTTTGGACTCAGAGTTCCTCAGATGGGAGGAACCTATGGATGGTGTCTGCAGCTCTCCTGCACCAGAAACCTCCCCCTCTCAGCCCTGTTCACAGAAGGTCAGCTCCAACACCAGTGCCTCTTCTTCCTAACTGACTCAAGCCCCCGCCATCTAGTGCCACTATTGATCCAGCAGGTCTGTCTCTCTGGCCCTCAGACATCCTGGCTCCAATTCAACTGCTAATCTGGCTGACCCAGGACTGATCAGTCTTCTGTGCCCAGACTGACCTGGCTGGATTAACCCAAGGTGGCTGCGAAAGACAAATCCTGAGGTGGATGGTTTTTCTCCTGGCTTTGCTTTCTGGATTTTGTTGGTCAGATTTCTGTTAAGAGGTTTGTTTCATATGATAGATGGGGAAAGATCAGGAGACTTTAAAACTATGCCCTGTCTTCTCTCTGCCTTCTTGGTCAAACATCCTTACAATATTCCTCAGAATTTGTAATGTGGAATCTCTTTCTGAGGGTGATCAAAGGCTTTTTTTAATCTTTTTGTTCTATTATATTAGATTCATTTGCCATAATATTTTCCTGCCAGATAATATTTAGTCTCTTTGTCTGATCATGCCCTTGAGGTAGACCAATAATTTTATAAGTTATCTCTCTCAGAACTAATTCTAATTTCCAGGTCATTCATTATTTTCCTACAAGCTACTTTACTTTTTTATCTATATTTTTCAGTCTTCTGTGCTTTTTTCTGATGGAATCTTGGTGGCTCATAAAGTCATCACATTACAATTTTAAAATTCTATGTTTTATGATTTTTTTTCTTCAGTAAGCTTTTGTCTTTCCCCTTCAAACTAATTAATTTTACCTTCAGAGGTGTTGATTTCTTTTATCTTGGGGTCAATTTTAATTTTAATGTTATTATTTTCTTAACTCAATTTTTCATAATTGTCCAGTATTCTTCTAACCATCAAAACTAGAAAAGAATAAATGTAAAATGCATCTGTCAAGAGACAGAAAACATCACTAAAAACAAACTAGATGATTTTGATTACAAAAAATTAAAAAGCTTTTGTACAGACAAAGCCACTGTAACCAAGATCAAAAGAAATGGCATATTGGAAAACAACCTTTACAATTAGTATTTCTGACAAAGGACTTATTTCTAAAATATACAGAGACCTGAGGAATTTTTTTTTTAAAAAGCTACTCCCCAATTGACAAATGGTCAAAGAATATGCAAAGGCAATTTACAGATGAGGCAATAAAAGCAATCTGTAATAATATGGAAAAAAGCTCTAAATCATTACTTACTAGAGAAAAGCAAATTAAAGCATCTCTGAGGTACCACTTCACACCTCTAAGACTGGACCATATGACTAGAAAGGACAATGATCATTGATGGAAGGGTTGTGGGAAATCTGGGACACTAATACATTGTTGGTGGAACTGTGATCTCATCCAACATTTCTGGAGAGAAGTCTGGAAGTATGCCCAAAGGGCAACAAATATTTGCATACTCTTTGATTTAGCAATACCACTACTGGGCCTATACCCTGAAGAGATGATGAAAAAGGCTAAAAATATCACTTGTACACATTCCTAGCAGCCCTGTTTATGATGGCAGAGAATTGGAAATCAAGTAAATGTCCTTCAATTGGGAAATGGCTTAGTAAACTGTGGTATATGTATGTCATGGAACACTATTGTTCTATTAGAAACCAGGAGGGATGGGAATTCAGGGAAGCCTGGAGGGATTTTCATAAACTGATGCTGAGCATGATGAGCAGAACCAGAAACATATTGTGCACCCAAAATCAACATGGGAGTTATGACTAAACTTGATGGACTTGCTCATCACATCAGTGCAACAATCAGGGACAATTTGGGGCTGTCTGCAAAGATCTCTGGAGTTTGAACAAAGACCAAGAACTGTTACCTTTAATTTAAACTGATATCTTATTGGTTAATCTTGCTATCTCTTTTACTTTATGTTTCTTCCTTAAGGATGTGATTTCTCTCTCATCAAATCAATTTGGATCAATGTATACAATGAAAACAATGTAAAGACTGGCAAATTTTCTTGTGGGGGTGAGGGGAGAGAAGTAAGACTAGGGGAATATTGTAGAACTAAAATTAAATAAAATCTTAAAAAAACAAATACATCCTTTTTAGATCAACATGAAATTAAAATTATATACAGTAAAGTGCTATGGAAAGATAAACAAAAATTTAATTGGATACTAAGTAATCTTAGTTTTATGAAAAAATCAATTAATAAACACATCATAGAAATAATCAACAATTCCATCCTAGAGAATGAAATTGGTGAAACATCATGCCAAAATTTGTGGGATTCTGCTAAAGTAATTATAAGGGGAAATTTTTTGTTTCTAAATGTTTACATGAATAAAATAGAGAAACCAGAGATCAATCAATTGGATGTGCAACTAAAAATATTAGAGAAAGAACAAATTAAATACTTCCAATTAAAACCAAATTAAAAATTTTGAAAGTCAAAGGATAAATTAATAAGTTTAATAGAAGAAGCTATTAAACTGAAAAAACTAAGAAACTAAGAGTTGGTTTGACAAAAATAAAAACAATAGATAGATAAACATTTGGTTAATCTGGCTAATAAAAATGAATGAAGAATACCAAATTATCAGTATAAAAAAGTAAAGGGTGACCTTGTCACCAATGATGATAAAATCAAGTCATAATTTGGAGTTATTTTGGGTAACTACATGGAAGCAAACCAGAAAATATAAGTGAAATGAATGAATATTCACAAAAATAGAAATTGTCCAGATTACCAAAAAAGGCAATAAAAAATCCTAAATAACTCCATCTCAGAAAAAAAAAAAAGAAATTGAGCAAGTCATCATTAAGCTTCCTAAGAAAAATTCTCCAGGGCTAGATCGATTTACAAGTGAATAGGTATAGAATTTTGACATAAAGGATGATACCATAGGCCAATCAGGATAATAAGGAAAAAATCTATCTATCATATGTATGGAAAGAGGAGAAGTTTATTCCCAAAAAAGAGGTGGAGACCATCTAAATTGTAAAATGGGTAATTTTGCTAAATTAAATTACAAAGGTTTTGCCTCAACCATGAGTAGAAGAAATGCAGAAAACTGGGACAGAAATTTCATAGTTAGCATCTGTTTTTTACACTTTTTTTTCAAGGCATTGGGGTTAAGTGGCTTGCCCAAGGACACACGGCTAGGTAATTATTAAGTGTCTGAGGTTGGATTTGAACCCAGGTACTCCTGATTCCGAGGCCAGTGTGCTCTATCCACTGTACCACCTAGCCGCCCATAGTTAGCATTTCTGATAAAGGCATTATTTCTAAAATATATTTAGAATTGAGTCTAATTTTTAAGAAAATGAATCATTTCCTCAATTGATAAAAATCAAAATGATATGAACAGGTAATTATCATATGATGAAATTAAAACTATTTAAATTCTCTCAGTAGGGACAACTAGGTGGCACAGTGAATAGAGCACCAACCCTGGAATCAGGAGTACCTGGGTTTAAATGTGGCTTCAGACACTTAATAATTGCCTAGCTTTGTTAGCTTAGGGAAGTCACTTAATCCCGTTGCCTTAAAAAAAATGAAATTTTTTAAAAAAGATTTTAAATGATTCAAGTAATTATTGATTAGAGAAATTCAAATTAAAACAAATCTGAGATACTATGTTATACTGATCAGATTGGCTAAAATAACAAAAAGGCAAAATAATGTTGTAGAGAATGTGGAAAAACTGAGACAATACTACAGTGATGAAGGAATTGTGAACTGATGTAACCATTCTGTAGTGCAATTTGGAAGTATGACCAAAGGCAATAAAACCATGCTTATCCTTTGATCCATCAATAGAATGTCTAGGTCTATATCTCAAAGAAATCATAAAATAGGGGAAAAGACATACGCAAAAAAAATTGAACCAGCTCTTTTTGTAGTGGCAAAAAATTGGAAATTGAATGAATGTTCATCAACTGTGGAATGACTAAACAAGTTATGAAATATGAATATATGGAGTACCATTGTTCTTTAAGAAATCATGAGTGGGGGTAGCTAGGTGGTGCAGTGGATAGAGCACTGGCCCTGGAGTCAGGAGTACCTGAGTTCAAATCCGGCCTCAGACACTTAATATTTACCTAGCCGTGTGGCCTTGGGCAAGCCACTTAACCCCATTGCCTTGCAAAGAGAGAGAGAGAGAGTAAGAGAGAGAAATCATGAGTGCCTGGACTTTGAAGATGCCTGGAAAGGCTTGCATGAATTGATCCTGAATGAAATGAACAGAACCAGGGAAACATTGTCCACATTAACAGCAACATTCTGAGATTATCAGCTTTGATAAATACAAGTACTCTTAGCAGTTCAGTGAGCAAAGACAGTCCTGAGAGACCATTTATGGAAAATACAACTCACGTCCAAATTTAAAACTATGGAGCCTGAATGCAAGTAGAGCACTATGTTCACTAATGTTCACTTTTTAAATCTTCTTTTTTGACTTTTCTTTCCTGTTTATAGTTTTTCCCCCCTTAGTTCCAATTCTTCTATCACAACATAAATCATATGGAAATTTGTAAAACATAAGTGTACATTTACAACTTAGGTGGCTTACTGTCTTGGGAAGGTTGTAGATAATGTAGGGTGGTAAAATCAATGTGGAATTCAAAAGCTTGCAAAAAGGATGAAAGCTGAAAATGATCTTTCCATGTAATTGGCAAAAAATCAAATAAACGCAATCAAAAATGATGAGTTAGAACATTTTTATGACTACAGATAGCAATGTAACCTAACCTGAAAACTGTTTCTATTTTGTTCATTTATCAATTGGAGAATGGTTTTTATTTTTATAAATTTAAATCATTTCTCATTGTTTGAGAAATGAGATCTTTATCATAGAAACTTGCTTCAAAATTTTGTTCATAGTTCCTATTGCTTACTGAATTTTCCTTCATCTGATTTCTGCCCATTTTTATTAATTCTATTCTTTCTCAACTTTTACTTGGCCCCTCCTCAGAAGTGTTTTCTTCTTACTACTCTCTAATCTGGCCTCTCTGCCATCATACACCTTTCTCTTATTCTATTCCCCTTCTACTTTCCTATACTTAAGTTAGATTTTAATACCCACTTGAGTATGTAGGTTATTACCTCTTTTCACCATTTTTAATAAGAATAAGTTCACTTCCTCCCTCTTCTTGATTGTGTTTCTTCTTGTCTCTTTTATGGTAATTTACTCCATTCAACCCCACTTCCTTTCTCTGAATACATTCCTGTCCCACCCCTTATTTTGACTTTTTAGTTATCATTATTTCATATTCCATTCACACCTCTGTACTCTGTCTATATCTATTCCTCCTAACTGCCCTGACAATGAAAATGTTCTTATGAGTTATCAATATCATTTTCCCATGTAGGAATATAAGCAGTTCAACATCATTAAGTCCTTTATGATTGCCCTTCCTGCTTACATTCTTATGTTTTACTTGAGTCTCATATTTGAAAGTAAGTTTTATCTGTCCCAAACTTTTGGGGTTCTTTGCAACTGTTTTCAGAGAAACTTCTAGAGAACTGCAAGTCATCAGTTCTTCCAAGGTGGTATGATTTAAGGAGATTTCTATCCTCTTGACCTGTACTCTGTGTTGTGAGTTACCATAACCTTTATTTTTTTCCTGGAACAGTGGTGGTTGTCCCTGTACTAGCAAAGAAACTCCTTTAATCTCCTTCCAACCCCTTTATAGTCTATGTTTGAGAATCCAGGATGCAGCTGCAGGCACAGTTGATTCAGTGATTACCAAGACTTGTTCCTATTTGCCAGTCAGGTCTTTGCTACCAAGACCTGTGCTGGATTTTGCTCCCTTTTCACATGAGATGGATTTTCCTGCTTAAATTCAAAGTTGTCTTTGACATTTGTGGGCTGAGAGGCTTGTTATCTCTCTAATTTGCTACATACATATACATACATATATATATATATATATATATATATATATATATATATATATATATATATATATATGTAATGTCAACCACCACTACTGTTGACCCTGATTCAGTCACCCTGTTGCTGATTGTTGGGTTCCTGGGAGCCAGTCTGTACTGACCTTCTTCCTCTCTCACCCTGGTGCTATAAGCCTTTTCTGCTGATCTTCTAAGGTGTCCTGGGCTGAAAAATTGTTTCAGTCTCTCTTTTTGTGTTTTCTGCTGATCTAGAATTTGTTTAGAGTCATATATAGAAGGGTTTTAGGGAGAATTCAGGTGAGTCCTTGCCTTTACTCTGAAAAACTGACTCCACTCTTCTAAAGACTTTTAATTTTCTACATTGCATGTACTTCATATATGTTCTTCTCTATAATCATGAGTGTTAGAACAATTTTCCATATCTTTTTTACAGTGTTACCTTTTTTATTTAAAGAATCCTTTTGGGATATATTGCAGTATATGTTGTGAGTTCTTTTTATAAAAACATTTTCTGTGAAACATCTTTCTAATTTTCCCTATGTGTTTTGTTGAGTAAACAGTACTTTCTGATATTTTGTGATTGAAGGATACTTGTATACTATGAACATCTGCTTTAAAATCTTGGCCATCTAATCTTTTTCACTGATCTCTGGTTATTTTCACTTAACACCATATGATTAACATAATTATTTAATTTGGATAGTATTATTATCTTTATGATCCAACCAGGCTTATATAATAAATACTTCTTCATTGTCTTTATTTGCATAAAACATTATTTGCATTTTTATATGTTCATAATGTTTATTTCAGTTTGCTAACTTCCAGATGTTTACTATATGTCATTATTTTAAATGCCTTTTTCTTTCTATCCATTTTACTGCCTTTTGGTTGAATAAGGAAACCATATTATTTTTAAAGTGTATGTACAGATTAATTTAAATGCTGGTACTACTGTTTTTCTTTAACAGTCAGTGAATTTATAATTTAAATAAATGAGGAACTGACACTCTGAACTGTAATTCCCCCTCTCTTCCCTGGGCTAAATATTCCATATAATACAGAATTTATCCAATCCTCACAATCTGCAGGAGGGGAAGGTTTTTTGTGTGTTTGTTTGTATGTTTGTCTGTTTGTTCTTTTTCTTGTGTTATTGCTATTCAGGTGTTTTGCTCTTAGGAAAGTTTCTATTTGCAATCTGGTCTCCATTCAAGCCCAATTTGGTTTTGCTTGTGAGACTTCTGAGTGTGAGTCTTTGTGCCTGCTTTCTTTCAAATTGTTCCAGAAACTTATGGAGAAAGATGATGTTAACCATAATTTTCTTAGGCTAAAGTTGAAATAACAAAATGTTAGATTTATCCATGAAATTTTATTCTCTGAGGTCTAACTGAACCAATGGGTGGCTGGTGTCTTAAAGATATTAATCCTGACACAAAATTTCAGGGCCTTTTTATACAGAATGGACAAAGAATATTAAAACTGAGTTAGGCAACCAATGAGATTTCATATAATTTATTTAGTTTTACATTATGATCCTCCCACAAGTTATAATATTTGCTTCAAATTCCTATTGAAAAGAATCCTACTTAACCTGGAGAGGGAATGTTTACAAGCAAACATAGGGTATCTCCTCATCCAAGATTTCACTGACCTTGGGAACTTATTGGTACTATTACAAAGCAGACCAGGTAGTATTGATAGCAGGTTGAGTCAACATTCAGATGCATGAAACACAGGTCTTGATATGGCAGATTTACATTTTTACACACAGAAACAACATGCAGACTTATAACTTTTAGGAAACAATTTTTATTAGAAATATAGAATAAAAAAGAAATAAAGAATAAGACTTAGACAATGGATACAGAGAAGAGCTATGCAAAGAAGTTGACTACAAAAAAAAAGGACTCCAGTCTTCTAAACCATAACCATGGCTTAGATTTAGCCCTATATATTTTCCTTGACCTCAATGGCTGCATTTCTAGAATCTTCTGAGAGGTCTTCTTGTAGTTAAATTGTTCTCTCCTTCTCTATCTTTCTTTCCTTTGACCTCCTCTGACTTTGTCCCAGCCTCACAGCCCCATCTATTTCTTGTGAGTTTATTTTAATTCCAGTTGAAGAGTTCACTTGTTCTTAAGTATTTTATTTTGCCCAAAGAATTTATTAAATTTCAATTTGCTATTTTAATTGAATAAAAATGTTTATTCATTATTTGCTGTTTGGTATAGTCTTTCATGTAATTAGGATTTACTGGGTTGGGGCTGAGGAAAGTATAATATAATAGCCATATTGCCTACCAACAGTGATCTGGGAAGCAACTCGTCTTGTAAACTCAGCCTTGGACCTCAACACCAGATATATTTTTATGTGTGTCATATAGTTATAGCCTGGTTCCCCTCTTAAGAGACTTGAGAAGAAATTTCCTGTCTCACCTTCAGTTAGAATGCTGGTAGTACCATCCTAGACCCCCTCCTACCTTTTGACTTCAGAGTTGGACTTCTATAGATGAGAAAATTTAAGCATACAAGTTTAAGTGATTTGTGATTAAGTGATTAAAGTCACATAAGTAGTAAGTATCTGAGGCCCTGGTTGAACTCATGAAGATGACTTTTCCAGACCCAGCATTGTGCCATCTATCTGCCTAATAAGGAAAAATTTCAAACTCAGGAACACTGTAATTTGTTGTTGTCCAGAAGGCAGCTCACAAATCTACTCTTACCCACAGAATATCCTTTTTCTGAATAGAAAATTATATTTTGGGTTAACGTTGTCTGATGATTTGATGGCCTGGATTAAATAATGGTGTCAAATACAAAAAGACACTATTTCAAGGAGTGACTTATTATATTGCAATTCAGTACTTGCTCATGATGAGACAAAAAAAAACATCAAGAACATTATTTTGAATTATATGCCAAAATCTATTGCAAAAAAATGAAGATCTAACCAATTTAATTTGATATTATATACTATCTGTTGGTATGTATTTAAAGCTGTCTTTTTTAAATTTTTAATTTATTTTTTTATTCTCATTTTGTGCAAATTTTTTTACATTAATAAAATATTCTTGTTTACAAGTAAACAAAATACCCCTCCTCCCCCATGAATATAGATAGACTTGCTTGGGTGAAAAAAGGAAAGGGGAGAGAAAAGAATAAAAAAAAATAATAGTAATAATTGTAGGTATGGCCAGGTGGCACAATGGACGAAGCACCAGCCCTGGAGCCATGAGCACCTGAGCCCATATCCAGCCTTGTAAACCCAACAATCACCCAGCCGTGTGACATGCAATCCAACCGATCCCCACTGCCCTGCAAAAACCAAAAAGAAGAAAAAAAAAGACCCAAAATAAAATAAAATAGTAATAATAGTAGGGGTGGCTGGGTGGCAGACAGAGCATTGACCCTTGAGCCAGGAGCACCTGGATCCAAGTCCGGCTCCAGACACCCAAAGATCACCCTGCTATGTGGCCCCAGGCAGGCCACCCAGCCCCACTTGCCCTGCAACCTCCCCTAAATAATAATAACAAAAAATGTGTTTCAGTCTTTGTTCCAACACCATCAACTCTGTCATCAGTGGATCACATTCTTTATGATAAGTCCATCACAAAAGTTACTTCCATATTTTTCCACCTTTGCCATTGCTGATCACAACTCCCTCCTTTCTTATTTCTCTGCTACCATGTACTCTATTTTCTCTCTCCTTTCACTCTGACTCTGCTGTAGGGTCATTGACTGGCTCAGCAGACAGATCCCTGGTCCTGGGGCCAAGAAGCCCTGAGCCCCCATAACACCCCTTAGGCCCAGAATCCACCTGGCCCTATGGTCCTGGGCTGGCCTTCCAATCCCAGCCCCTTGCAAGAAGTAAGAAACCAAATGTGTTATATCTGACCACTCTCCCCCCCATGGTCCATCCTCTCCTCCTTTATTCACATCCCCACCCCTTCCCCTGCTCCCCCCTCCTTCTAACTCCAGATGTCTATACCCCATTGAGTATATATGCTGTTTCCTCTCCTAGCCACCTCTGATAAGAGCAAAGGTTCCCTCATTCCCCCTTGCCTCCCCTCTTCCATATCATTGCAATAGCTCACTGTAATAAAAAAAAATCTTATGTGAAATATCTTGAACTATTCCCTCTCTCCTTTTTCTTTCTCCCATTCCATTTCCCTTTTTTTCTATTGACTCCATTTTTACACCATATTTTATCTTCAAATTCAGCATTCTTCTGTGCTTCAACTATAAAAGCTCTCTCTACCTGTTCTATTAACTGAGAAGGTTCATATGAGTATTATCAGTGTCATTTTTCTATGCAGGAATACATGTAGTTCATCCTCATTAAGTCCCTCATATTTCCCCCTTCTCCTCCAATCTCCATGCTTCACCAGAGTCCTGTATATGAAGATCAAACCTTCTGTTCAGCTCTGGCCATTCCAACAGGAACATTTGAAATGCCCCTGGTTCATTGAAAGTCCATCTTTTCCCTGGAAGAGGACATTCAGCCTTGCTAAGTAGTTCATTCTTGGCTGCATTCTAAGTTCTTTTGCCTTCTGGTATATTGTATTCCAAGCCCTACAAGCTTCCAATGTAGTTGCTGCTAAGTCCTGTGTGATCCTGACTGCAGCTCCACGATATTTGAACTGTGTCCTTCTGGCTGCTTGTAATATGTTCTCTTTGTCTTGGGAGTTCTGGAACTTGGCTATAATATTCCTAGGGGTTGGTTTTTTTGGGATCTCTTTCTCTGGGGGATTGGTGGATTCTCTCCATTTCTATTTTGCCCCCTGCTTCTAGAATATCAGGGCAATTTTCCTGGAGTAATTCTTTGAAAGTGATGTCACGGCTCTTTTCCTGATCAAGACTTTCAGGTATTCCAATAATTTTTAAATTATTTTTCCTAAGTCTGTTTTCCATATCAGTTTTTTTTCAATGAGATATTTCACATTTTCTTCTAATTTTTCATTTTTTTTTGTTTTGAAGTATTGATTCCTGATTTCTGGTAAATTCATCAGTCTCCCTTAATTCTATTCCTTCTCTGAAGGATTTGTTCTCCTCAGAGAGTTTTCTTATCTCTTTTTCCATCTGGCCAATTTTGCTTTTTTAAAGCATTCTTCTCCTCAATAACTTTTTGAACTGTTTTATCCATTTGACTTAAGCTGTTTTTTAGCATTTCTTTGGATTTCCTTGACTAAGCTGCTGACTTCATTTTCATGTTTTTCCTGCGTCTCTCTCCTTTCTTTTCCCAGTTTTTCTTCCAACACCCTCATTTGATTTTCAAAGTCTTTTTTGAGCTCTATCTTAGCCTGAGCCCGATTTCTGTTTTTCTTGGAGTCTTTAGATGCATGAGCTTGTGCTTCCTCATCTTCAGACTGAGTATTTTGATCCTTCTTGGGCTCATTTGCAAAATATTTCTCAATAGTCTTCTTTTTGTTTCTCTGCTTGCTCATTTTCCCAGCCTGGGCCTGGTTTTTGGGGTGCTTCCTGAGCTTTTGGGACACTCCCACAAGGGTCTCAGTGTGTGAGGCTCTGTCCTCCCTCCTGGTCTGTGAATGACCATAAGCGCCCCCCTCTGCCACAGGGCCGAGGTGGGGGGGGTCCTTTTGTTCTATGGGGGGGGCCTAGACTGCTATCAGGATCTGAATGTGGTCAGAGCCCCAGAGTCCTCTTCCAGGGGCAAAGGACATAGCTCTGCAGTCTCTCTTCACTCCCCTCCCTCAGCTCAATGGTCTCAAGCCCTGGGGTCTCCTGCTTACTGGCTCAGCCTGCTTCTGTTTCCAGCTCTGGGCTGCTGAAAGACCAAGCTGCTCCCTGTGTGCCCCGAGGGCTGGGCTCCACATGCTCACTCTGGCAGAGGTCCCCCGCTGTTCCCCCACTTTGTGCTCGGTGCTCCTCGGGGTGCAGCTCAAGAGACTCCCCCGCTGCTGTGAGCTAAGACTCCCAGCTCCCTGGGGCTGCCTCCGGGAGGCTGAAGTTCTTTCACTCTGGCATGCCACCCCTCTGGCGGGCTGCCCCTCCGACCCTAGGGAGCAGAGTCTTTCTGCTCTTTTAAAGGTTACCTTGAGTAGAACTGCCTCACTGGGTCCCTTTGTGGGTTCTGTCTCTCGAAAGTTTTGTTAGAGTCCTTAGCTGATGAGTTTGATCAGAGAGCTCCTAAGACTGGATCCCTTCTTGTCACCATCTGGGCTCCGTCTCCTGTCTTTTCTTAAATAACAGCATATACTATAAGTGCAGAACCTTATATCTCTTTACCCATCATTCCCCTATATATACACATACCCACACACTGAGATACCAAATTGAAATCCCCCTTCTTAATTGGTTATGTGATCAGACTCAGTGTGAGCAATAATGACAAAGTAAAATTAAGGAGAAAAGAATTACTTTGGAATCATGTCTCTATACTGAATTCCATCTCTATATTTGTTAATCTTTGATCCAGTCTAAGATGTTCTTATGTAGGGAGAAATTTTGATGATTAAGCAAATATTCTACTTCTATTTTAGAGGAGATTTATTTGACATTCTAAAGCATTTCTGATAAATGTGACCACCCAAATCTTTGATTCAAGCAATAGCCCTGAGGAGTTCACATGCAAGCAGTATACTAAGCAATGTTTTTCATCAATGAAACTTCACTGTTAACCATAGTATTCATGTACTCTAGTTATTATAATTGCAGATAGATATTTTTGGAATCAATTGTATTGAAGACTATAGCTGACCCCAGGTTGGAAACATATTAGAAAGTGGTTTATAATCAATTAAGAGGTAGTCTGCTGGAGTGTATGGAGATTTAAGCCACAAGTCAGAAAGACTTGGTTTTGAGTGACTCTTTGACTTTGGACAGCCTCTGAATGCCCCAGAGAATTCTCTGAGTCAAGTTACAGAGCAGATGCTTTTATGTATTAGTAGAGTTGAGTTTTCTCACCAAGGTCTACACCAATGAAATTACAGATCCATTCGTTTATGCAGATACAAATAAACACAATGTGTGCAATGCATTTATGTGGTTTGTGTGTATATATAACTAGTAATAAGCAGGGATCGGAACTGAGAAAAGAAGATGGAAAGGGACCAAAAAAAGAGATGAATAGTAAGATAAAGAGGGAGGGGAGAGATAGAAATGAGAGAGAGAGAGAAATTTTAAATGAAATAGATTCAAAATTTAATCCTCTGAAGTTGATTCTAATCATAATATCTAGTCCATCCTCTAATTCCAAAGATGTATTGTCAGGAAGCTAGGTGAACCAAAAAATACTAGAACTTTGGATAAGAAAGAATATTTTTTAATTTAAACATCATTTTTAAGAGCCAGCTTTGATATGGACAGAAGATGGTGATTTCAAAGGTACAATTCAAAATTCTAAAAAAACCCATGAATTTAGAAAAAGTAGATCTATATTCTTATATTTGCTTCCCCATTTTGTTACTTTTCAGTGTGAAATACTTCAGGTACTATGAACTATCAGTATGAGAAGATATATCCATTTTCCTTTTAGGATATAAGATTACATGATTTTATAGTTATTGCATATTCAGTCCTCCAAGGATTGCTCAAGTTCTATTATTTAGGTTAAAGTTCTACATTCAAGTATAGATCCTTGTAATAAGAACATTTCTAGTTTTCCATACCTATATTCTGTTCCCTCCCTCTCTCTATTACTAATATTAAGCAAGAGGAATGTTTGAAAAGGAGTTAGCTTAGGACATCAGTGTATTAAAGTTTAAGAGAGAGAAAAGTGAGATCCAGTAAATTTTAACCGAAAGATCACAGCTTTTCATTTGCAAGAATTTTTTTTTTTGGGGGGGTGTTGGATATCCCAAAAGGAAGATGGTTATATTACTCCAGGAAAAAAATATTGACTACATCACACTTTACATAAGGGATAGGATTCCTACCCAACTGTATGCTCATAGGAGATATGGGTAGAAAGACAGATCAATTAAGAGTTTTAGATGGTGAAAATTAATTTAGATAAATTCGTTTAGTAAGATCTAAATAATTTATTTTGGTTGATTGGTTTTGAAATATCTCAAGCCTACCCATAACAGATTCAATTCAATTCGAATGGATTCAGCAAGCATTCATTAAGCACTAGACATGTGTCATGCACTGTGTTAGACAGTGGGAATACAAATACAAAAATAATCATCTCTTTTTGCAAAAAGATCATATTCTACTTGAGGAAAATAACATAAACATGAATTATTTAAATACAAAATATAGAATATGAGATATTTTTGATAGGGAGCATTAATATCTCTGAGAATCAAGGAGGTTTCTTTTGAGAAGTGGCATTTGCACTAAAATATGAGGTGAGGAAAACAATAAGTTCCAACACGTAAACATGAGAAAGGAGTCTGTTCAAAATTATGAAGCTTCAAAGTGAAATGGTGTAAAACAGGGAAAGCCAGCAATTCTGGGTGCTAGTTATGATATTCCTGAATGTTTTCATTTTAGGTTTGCTTTTAACAGATGGCTCTTGAATTCTTCCTATTTTTTTAAAAAATCTTCACTTCTAATTTTTTATAGTTCTTAGCTACATTTTGGGATAATTACTTAATGTAAGGGGAAAGGACAGTTTGACTTAGGAAATATTTAGAATCAAAACAATGGTGAGGAGGGATAAGGGAAAAGAAGAAGAAAAAGAACATATAGGGGAAGATAGAAAGGAGGGTAATAAAAAGGTGTGTGGGTGTGTGAGAGTGTATGTGTATGAGTTTTTTGATTGTGTTGAAATAATTTCATTATATTCAGTTTATTCAGGTAGTAAGCAGATATGATCCCATATAGATAATCAATATGATTGAATTTTTAAGTAATAAGTCTCCAAATGATTGGATGATGTATCAAATAGCAATTTTAATAATAGCAACAAAAGAGTGTTGTCTGTGTGAATAGATAACCAGCCTTAGTGTCAGGAAGACAAGAATTTAAAACCTGTCTCAGTCAATATAGACTATTTGATCTTTCATAAAACACTTAGCTTCTTGGTGCCCTCAGTAAACTTTCTAAGATGTTTAGACCTGTAGAGTAGTCCCTAATCTGTCCTTGTAGAGAGAATTTCCTCACTCATGGTTTTTTACTTAAAGAAATTACAGCCCATGCCCACTACCCCTCCAAAAACAAAGTACTAGTCATAATAATAGTAATTCACATTCCAATACATCGTTGATTTTCACCTAGAATATGAAACATTTCATGAGAGTAAGATTCAGTTCCTATCTGAACTCTTCCAACCAGTACAATATGAAAAGTCAGTGATCAGTAAATCTTGAAAGGGTGGGGATTTTGGTAAGGAATTTGCCCTCCCTAAAATTTTTCCTCACTTATAATTATATGATTATATCTACATAAATATAAATGTCCAGGAGGTAATTTATAATTAGCAGAATGCTATGTATGAACCACATGAATTCAAGAGGAAAATGCTTTTTTATTCTTTTAAGAAATGCTTTGTTAATAGGTTGCTCCTAAAGTCTTTCATTCAGCAGTACAAGCTGACTTTATATGTCTTGTATTGGGACTTAAACTATGATATCTGGTTAAGTGACATGATAAGTGTATCATGTATCCTTGAAACAGGCCAATCTGAATTTAAATCTGTTTTCAGGAAATTGCTATGTGATCTGTGTGCAAGCTATAGAAACTTCCACATGTCACAAACATTTTTCTAGCTGCATTTTCTCAACTGTAAAATGGGGATGAACAATAGCACTAACTCATAATTGTTTATGAGTACTAAATTACATAATATTCATAAAGCATTTAGTACAGTACCTGATACCCAGCAGGTAGTTAATAAATGCATGTGTCCTTCCTCCACTCCCCTTTGTTTTTGCTTGTTGTTTGTAGGAAATCTGATGATTTTCATATTATCGCTCCTTGAATTCAGTTCCAGGTCTTTTTAACAGTAGATACCTCTCTTGAGCTTTTAATTTTTTAGTTCTTTATGAGTGTATTAAAATTTAATATCCTCTCATCAAATCATTTAACATTGGTTTACTTTATAGAAAATCAACTATTTGTAACATATTTGTAAAAACTTCATCCTACTTTATTTATTCTCTTTCCAATATTTTTGCTCATGCATGTTCTAATTTTATTTTATTTTGTTTTTTTATATTTTATTTATTTATTTAAATATATGCAAAGATAGTTTTTAGCAATCATTTTTTGGTAATTTTTGAGCTTCACATTTTTTCCTTCCTTACCTACTCTCCCTCCTCTGACAGAAATCAAACTAATGTAAGTTATATATGTATAAATATATTAAACTGATATTCATATTAATCATGTTGTAAAAGAAAAATAAATTTAAAAAGAAAAAATAAACATGAAAAGTAAAATACCATAATACACAAAAAATATTTAAAATTGAAAAAAAAGTAAGCTTTGATTTTCATTCACATTTCATGATTTCTTCTCTGGATGTGGATTGTATTTTCCATTTCATATCTTTTAGAATTGTTTTTCATTATTATATCGTTGAGATGAGTAAGTCCATCATAGTTGATCGTCAGTGTTGCTGATAGTGTGTGCAATGTTCTTCTGGTTATGTTCACTTCACTCAATGCCAATTGTTGTGAGGCTTTACAGGCTTTCCCAAAGTTCCATGATTTGTTATAAAAAATAGTACTCCATCACATTCATATAATACAATTTGTTCAATTCCCCAACTAATGAGTAGCTCCTCAATTTTCAATTCTTTTCCACTTTAAAAAGAGCTGGTATAAATATTCTTGTGCCTGAGGGATTTTTACCCTTTTATGAGATCTCTTTGGGATACAGACTTAGATGTAGCATGGGGGGAGGGGGATGAAGCCAGGATGGCAGCAGGAGAAGGGCCTTTCCTAGGTTCTCTCTCCAAAATATTTCAAGAATCTTAAAATTAAGACTCTAACTAAATTTTCTAGAGACAGAACAGTCAGAAAGATCCAGTGAGGCAACTCTGTAGCCCAAAGTAGCTGGAAAAATAGTGGGAAAATACTGTTCCATGGGGTTAGAGGGGGGCCCTGCCAGAATGAAGAAACTTCAGCCACCTGGGAAGACCCCAGGACACCTGGGAGCTGTGGCTCTTGGCAGCAGAAGAAGTTTCCTGACATGTACCCTAGGGAGAACAAAGCACAACTTGGAATATCATTAGGTAGACCTCTACCCGAGCATGTGTAAAGCCCAGGCCCTCAGTTGGTTCCGTCACTCAGCATGCCCAGATCCAGGAAATAGAAGCACTCTCTTGGGGCTGACAAGCAGGAACCTCTAGGCAGCTGCACCCTGAGTGCTCAGTCCACTGAAGGTAAAGGAGCAGAGGGAGATTTCTGAGTTCTGTCCTTTCTCTCTGGAACAGGATGCCTGATTGGAGTCTAGACCCACATAGAGAAGTGCACCCCCCTTCCAAGCCCCATGGCAGAGGGGTGTGCTTGTGGTCATTCACAGACCAGGAGAACAGTCAGAGCCTCACACACTGAGGTCCTTGTTGGGATGTCCCAATAAAATTCAAAAGCTCAGGAAGTAACCTAAAACCAGGCACAGACTGGGGAAATGAATAAACAGAAAGAAAAATATAAGGAATCTGACCATTGACAAATACTTTGTCTATTATCCCAAGGAGTATAAAAGTTCTCAATCTGAAGATGAGGAAGTCCAAGCTTCTGCATCTAAAGACTCCAGGAAAAAATAGAAGTTGAGCTCAGGCTATGATAAATTTCAAAACAGATTTTGAAAATCAAGTAAGGGAGATAGAAGAAAAATTTGGAAAATAAATGAGAGAGATGCAGGAACACCATGAAAATGAAGTCAGCAGCTTCATCAAGGAGTTCCAAAAAAATGCTGAAGAAAATAGCATGTTAAAAACCAGCTTAGGTCAAATGGATAAAAGAGTTTAAAAATTTTGTGAGGAGAAGAATGCTTTGAAAAGCAGAATAGGCCAGAAGAAAACGGAAATAAGAAAGCTTTCTGAGGAAAACAAATCCTTCAGATATAGAATGGAGCTAAAGGAAGCTAATGACTTTGCTAGAACTCAAGACACAATACTTCAACACCAAAAGAATGAAAAATTAGAAGAAAATGTGAAACATTACATGGAAAAAAAACTGATTTGGAAAACAGATTAAGGAAAAATATTTTGACAATTATTAGGATACCTGAAAGTCATGATCAGGAAAAGGGCCTTGACTTCATTTTTTAATTTATTCCTACAGGAAAATTGCCTTGATATCCTAGAAGCAGAGGGCAAAATAGAAATTGAGAGAATATACCCATATCCCCCAGAAAGAGATTCAAAAAAACCAACCCTCAGGAATATTATAACCAGGTTCCAGAACTCCTAAGTCAAAGAAAAAATATTTCAAGCAGTCAAAAGGACATAATTCAAATATTGTGGAGCTGCAGTCAGGATCACACAGGAATTAGGAGCAACTACATTAAGCACTTGCAGGGCTTGGAATATAATATTCCAGAAGGAATAAAAGGTTGGAAGGCAACCAAGAATCAACAACACAGCAGAATTGAGCATCCACTTCCAGGAAAAAAGATGGACTTTCAATGAAATGGGAATTTCAGATGTTCAAAATGTTTCAAATGTTAAAATGAGCAAAACTGATTAGAAAGTTTGACCTTCAATTACAGGACTCAGCTGAAGCATAGATAGCAGAGGAGAAGGGTAAATTATGAGGGACTTAATAATGATGATCTGCATCTATTCCTGCATAGGAAAATGATACTGACAATATTCATATGAACCTTCACAATTAATAGAACAGTTAGAAGGAGCTTTTATAGATGAAGCCCAGGAGAGATCTGAATGTGAAGATATAATATATTGTAAAAATGGAGTCAATGGTAAAAGGGAAATGTACAGGGAGTAAGAGAAAGGAGAAGTGGTAAAGGCTAAGATATTTCATATAAAAGACTTTTTTTTGCAACAAGTTTTTGCAATGATAGGGAAGGGGGAAGGTGAGGGGGAATGCGGGAACCTTCACTCTCATCAGAAATGGCTCAGAGAGGAAAAAGTATACACACTCAATAAAGTATAGAAATATAGAGTAAAAAGGAGAGAGGGGGGATGGGGGAAGGGGGGGTGTGGGGGAAGGAGAAGAGGGTAGATCATAGGAGAGAAGAGTCAGATATAATACATTTTCTTTTTAACTTTTTGCAATATGCTGAAATTGGGTGGCCTGTTTGGGCCCACAGGGCCTGATGGTTGCTGGGTCTTTGGGGTGGGATGTGAGTTTGGGGCCTCTTGGTCTGAAGGCTGGTGCTCTGTCCATTGCACCACTCAGCTTCCCTACAGCACATTTTAGAAGAGGGACAGAGTAAAAGGAGAGAGACAATATAATATATGGTAATGGGGAGGAATGGATGGAGGGAATTACAATCAGCAATAGCAACTGTGCAAAAATATGGAAGTAACTTCTGTGATGGATTTATCATGAAGAATGTGATCCACCCAAGACAGAGCTGATGGCATCAGAACACAGGCTGAAACACATTTTTTCTCTTTCTTTTACTTTATTTATCATGAGGTTCTATATTTTTGTGGGGGAGGATATATAGTGTTTACTCTTAAACAAGAATATTTTATTAATGTATAAAGTCATATTATCCCAAAAAAAAGATAACAGAAGGGATGAGAATTCAGGGAATCATGGAGGGATTTGCATGAACTGGTGCTGAGCAGAATGTGAGGAACCAGGATAATGTGTATACCTAACAGCAACATGGTGGTGATCACCATCTTTGATGCATTTGCTCATTCCATCAGTATAACAATCAGGGATACTTTTGGGTTATCTGTGATGGAGAATACCATTGGTATCCAGAGAGGGAGTTTTTGCTATTTGAACAAAGACCAAAGACTATTACTTTCAATTTAGAAAAAAAAAACAATGTTACCTTATTATTTAATTTTATTATCTCCTATACTTTATTTTTCTTCCTTCAGGATATGGTTTTTCTCTCTCATCACATTCAACTTAGATCAATGCATATCATGCAAACGATGTAAAGACTAGCAGCCTGCCTTCTGTTGGGGGGTGAGGGGAGGGAATCAAGAATAGGGATAAATTTGTAAAACTCAAAATAAATAAAATATTTTAAAAGAAAAAAAAACAAAGGGCATACAGAATTTTATTGACTTTTGGGTATAATTCTAAATTGCTCTCCAGAATTCCATCAATAATACATTAGTTTTCCAGTTTTCCTACATCCTCTCTAACATTGATCATTTTTTTGCTCATATTGGTTGATCTAATGGGTATAAGATGTTACTCTAGAGTTGTTTTAACTGACATTTTTTCTAATCAATAATGATTTGGAATATTTTATATAGTTATAGATAGCTTTAATTTCTTTATATGAGAACAACCTGCTTATATCTTTTGACCACTTATCAATGAAGAATGGAAGGGATGTAAGGTCAAGTACAGGGCATGCTCTCATGGGACTGAGGGACTGAAGGGGAAGTTGGAACCATGAGTATTAAGGGAGTGCCAAGGGTCCCAGCCTGTTTTGAGTTACTCCAAGGGCCTGCTATTGTCAGTCGCTGGTTAGAGCTTGGGGCAGAACATGCTGAAAAGGCTCTCCTTGATTGGCTTCTTCTTTTCCGCACACCAGAGCTTCATGAGCTGATCAGGCAGACTCAGGGAGACATTAGGAAGAGCTGGTAAATGGGGAGGCAGGGGGGGAAAATGTAACCACAATACACTGCAATAAAGAACTGCTTGCTTGCACTCTCCTTGCCTTCAGTTTTCTCTTGACTTTTCAATCCAAGACTGTTGCTGGATGACAGGCCTAGGGATGCCCGGAAGGTAAGCATATCACTGGCATCCTTGGGTGGGTAGGGAAAACCCCCTACAAGTGGTGCCCAAAAAGGGACCTGAGGAGACCATGGGACATAGCCAGTGAAGGGACTGAAGAGTATTCCTAATCATAGAGAGATGCTGAGACAGTTAAGGAAGATGGGTAAACATGTCATTAAGCCTGAGTACAAGGAGACTTATAGTAGGCAGCTGTATAAGTCAGTACAAAATCAAGGAGAGCCTTGTCAGCATGTTCTGCCTCAAGCCCTACCCAGCAATTCCCCAAATTGTGGGTCTTGGGAGTAACTCAAAACAGGCTGGGGCCCTTGGTACTCTCTTAATTCACTTGGTTCCAACTTTCCCTTTGGTTTCTCAGTCCCGTGAGAATGTGCCCTGTACTTGACCTTAGCTCCCTTCAGAGAATGACTTGTATTCTTACAAATTTGACTCAGTTTTCAATATATTTTAGAAATGGGTCTTCTACCAAAATCACTAGTTACAAAAATTATTTCCCAATTTATTGCATTCCTTTTAATCTTTGTTGCATTGGTTTTATTTGTGTAATTTTTTTCAATTTGATGAACTTAAAATAATCCATTTTGCATTTTAAAATGTTCTCCATTTTTTCTTTGATCATAGATCTGATAGAAAAAAATTTCACTAATCTCCTAACTTATGGTATCACTTTTGACATCAAATTCCTATACCCATTTTAACATTATGTTGACATAATGTGTGAGATGTTGATCCATACCTAGTTTCTGCCATATTATCTTCCAGTTTTCCTAGCAGTTTTTAATCAGAGTGAGTTCTTATTCCAGAAGCTGGAGTTTTGGGTTTTATCAAAAAGTAGATTCCTATAGTCATTTATTGTTTCTTTTGTACCTAATCTATTTCACTGATTCAACACTCTATTTCTTAGCCAATACCAAACAGTTTTCATAACTGATGCGTTAAAATATAATTTTAGATCTAGTAGATCCATTCTACCTTCCTTTGCATCATTTCATTGATTTCCTTGATATTCTTTTCTTCACCTATATGAATTTTGTTACTATATTTTCTAGCTCAATAAAAGTAATTTTGGGGTAGTTTGATATGGCACTGAATAAGATAAAATTATCATTTTCCTTATATTGGTTCAGCTTATTCATTCATGAGCAATTGACATTTGTCCAACTGGCCTTGGAGTCAGGAGGACTGGAGTTTGAATCTGACCTCAGACACTTGATTGTTACTAGTCATGTGATCTTGGGCAAGTCACTTAAACCTTTTTGAATAACATTCAAGGTCATCTCCAGTCATCCTGAATTATATATATGATCATGGACCCAGATGGCTCCAGAGGAATCTTATTACTGCATCTCCTTCATTCAAATCCAGTTTTTGTGCTTGTCATGGCATCACCTCCTGATGTTGTGGTCTTCTTCAAAATGAAGAACAAAAACATTAGCTTCCCAAGTACTTTATGTTGCATTAGCTACTTTAAATGGAATTTCTCTTTCCATTTCTTGCTGCTGGCATTTCTTGGTAATATATAGAAATACTGATAACTTATGTGACTTGATTTTATATTCTACAATTGCTAAAATTGTTAATTGTTTAAGTATTATTTTAGTTGATATCCTAGGATTCTTTAAGTATATCATCATATCATTTGCAAAGAATGAAAATTTTTTTCCTTATTGCCTATTCTAATTTCTTTTTCTCCTCCTTGCTTACTCTTTTCTTCTCATTGTCAAATCTAACATTTCTAATGCAGCATTGAATAATAGTGATGATAATGGTCATTCTTGTTTCACCCCTGATTTTATTGGGAATATTTCCAGCTTATGCCCTTTACATTTCAAGCTTGGTGATGGTTTCAGTTAGGTACTGCTTATTGTTTTAAGGAAAACTTCATTTATTTTTTTTATCAAATCAATAACGGTTAAGTTTGAACAAATACTCTATGTACCTACTATGTGGCAGGTACTATTAGTAATTTTCTTCTTTCTATTCATATTCCTTGTGGATAATACATGATTTTTTATATCCTCATCCTTATTATGGAATTACTCTTTTAGTCTGTGCTTATCTCTTGGACTTCTCTTATCCCACTCTATTTCTTAAATATATATGATTCATTAAATATGTATTTTCCTCTTTTTACTACTATGTCCAATTTTTTTTTCTTAATTCAAACTTTGTGCCAGGGTCAATTTCTGCTCCCTTTCTGAATCTGTAAACAGAAGGGACAGGTCTTGCCTTATCCCATCTCTTCTGAAATTTGTACGTGTGTCATTGCTGTTGTCTAGTTTGGACATTGAATAACAGAGGTCATAGTGGTTTTCAGGACTCCTGGAATTTTTCCTCCTCTCAACACTCTCTTCCTCAATAGACCTACTGTTTGACCTTGTTTGGACCTCTTCTTGAACCTTGGAAAACTTATAAGTTTTCACGTACTATTCAATTTAGTCATCTCTGTGTCTCTACAGAGATTTATTTAGACCATTTTTGTGGGGGGGGGTTGGCTTTGAAATGACTTTCTCTCCTGCTGAGTCTCTGAAAATCCAGGCATAAGTTCCCATTGATTTCAAGTCTTCAGATTCATCTGTTGGCCCCTTGATCAGAATATTGGTAGGTTTCTGTGCATCTTCCCATGCAGACAATTTATAATCCCTCTAGAACAGTAGGGGGAAGGTAGTCAGCCCAGTAATTTTCCAAATTCTTTTCACTCCTTCTTGACCTCACATTGCACATTTTCTTTCTGGACTATGATTGCTTGTATGGCTTAAATGAGCTGGTATACAATAGGATGATTAGATTTTACCATCTTCTCCAACACTACATCCCCAAACTACTCTAGACTTTGTCATTTGGCATGTTATTCATTGCCCTACAGATGTTCATGATTGTTATATGAGGCTATTGATATAATCTAAGGGCACATGGGCATGTCATCCTCCCTATATCTGCATCCTTAAGATTTCTAGTACTTGCCATTTTCCCTGCAGCTGTGTTGTCTTCAATAATCAGAAAAGGATATTTTTCCAAAAAAAAACCTGATATCTTTTTTGTGGTGTTTGTTTTTCTAATTATATCCTCACCAGTTTAGCACAGTGCACTAGGTACATTGCACTTAACACGAGAATTTTTGTTCATTTGCATATTGTTCATTGATGCATGTTTAAATTGTTGCCAGGAAGTTTCTGTAGTGTCTTTCATCATCAAAATATTTTAGTGTTAATTTGTGTCCAAGGTCTTCCAACACTTTACTTCTCAGAAAGAGTTGCAGAGTATGTTAGATGCTGCTAAAGAATGAAGCTTACAACGAAGTGAATAGTAAACAGCTAAAGGTATCAACTTACCTCATTGGAAGCAAGAAAAGAATTGAATGGCATGGAAGCTAGCCAGAGATTTCTTTGCCTCTCAGTGACTTTAATGGTCCTTATGTTTTCAAATAGCTTGCACTTTCTCCCCCAGTTCCACTTTGGCATCTCCCATTGGGGAAAGAGGCACTCAGAAACACCTGATACACTAATTTTCCATGGGGTATGAAAAAAAGCATTTTAACTACATATTTAATCCACAAGGCAAAAGTCATTCCATGCCCTCATTGCCTTACTATAAGGCAAAAGGTATACATTATAATCCAGTGCTGCAGATTTTGAAAATTATATTCTTTCCCTTGGACATTTCAGAAATGTGAGGTAGATTTCTTTAGACCAACTCCCTTAAGAAAGCCCCATTTGAGTGCATATTTAAATGTGCAAAATTTCCTCTTAAATCCTTTTTTATAAGGTTCAAATAATTGTACCAAGATGAAGAGTAGTTTTTATCTGATTGCATTTTAAAACTACAAACAATCAGTCCCAGTTATATCAAGGGTTCTTCCCTACTTACTGTGTGTTAGAAATCTTTCTTTCTTGTATACTTTGAATTTTTAGTGTTTGTGCACCAATACACATTCATTGAGGAAAGCAGTGGTTTAACTTTGGCTAGAGTAAATCTAGACATTATGACATCATAAAGCTGATACAGAAGTCCTCTATTCTTTATACCAGGCTATGTGGTTTTCAGAGAAAGTCAATTCTTTGGGCTCCTCAGAAAAACAAACACTTTATGCCTGTTACAACATTTTATGATGCCCATTTCTTAGGTTAACAGAATTCTATAAACTGACAAAATTATATATAATATTTGCTATGGCAATCTTTGAACTACTAGTTTAAGGCAACTTTGATTAAGATATTTGCTCTAGGTAATGGTTTAGTGTTCTGTAAAGCATGTTTGAAAGACACAAATTCAAAAGGATAATAGATTTGAATTAGAAGTTTCTGTTGAGTTGTTCTTAAGGTCTTATTTACCAATTCAAGGAGTGTTTAAATTTCAATATTGTACAGAACATTAAGTATATAACCCAATAGACTTTGAGATTACTGAAAATGATAAGATTGAAAAACATTTTCAAAGTGCTGCTCCTCACCACTTCCCATCCCTCAAAGTAGGCTTTTTCTTCCAATCAATATATTAGATTATTACTTTCCATGCTTCATGCCCTGTCTGGAGAGGTCCTATGCCACTTAAAACCTTCCTTATACATCCTAAACATCTGTAGTCGAGTTACTTTTTTTCTAATTTCCTCTTTCTAGCCTATTTCCAGAATATGATAAGAGATCAATTCAACATCCTTCCTTGCTCTGTCTCTCCTAACCATGGA
>NC_133659.1:180853168-180988710 GCF_037893015.1 Macrotis lagotis | reverse complement strand
AACCCTTTCCTGTGACAAGGCAATGCTTTCCCATCTCCCTAATTCACTATCTCACTATGTTTTTTTCATAACTTGTCATACTTTCTATAGTTTCTCTGCTATTTCAGCAGAGTACTTTCTCTTATATTTCATGGAAAAAAAGACCATTTAGAGTACTTCCTTTTCTCCCATTCTCTTCATCTCACATCACTAATATTTCTTCTACCATTTTCTTCTCCTTCATCCTTGTCTTATTAGAAGACATAACCCTTATCTTTGCAAACCCCTAAACATGCACAAGTGATCACATCCTAACATCTTATTTAACAGATTTCCCACTTTATCATGTTAATCAATAAACATTCAATAAGACTCTGCCATGTACCAAGCACAATACTAAGTTCTCATTTATCGCCATTTTCACTTAGCTTCTATTTCTGATCACAAGCATGTCCAAATCTAACTCTTCCTCAAAACACAAAAGAAAACAAACAGAAGCCTCATTTGATTTATTCATACCTGTTGACTATCATCTTATAACTCTTTTCCCTTTTATTGTTAAATATTTGAGAAAACTGTCTACCATCCCTGCCTCCACTTCCTTGTTTCTCAGTTCTTTCTTAACTCTAGTCTAGCTTCTGACCTCATCATTCAACTGAGATTCATTTCTCTAAATTTACCAGTAATCTTTAAATTATCCATCCTTTTCTCAATTCTCAACCTTCTTGACATTGTTACAGCTTTTCAAATTGTTGATCATCCTTTTCTTCTCAACACTCTCTAATACAGTTTTTCATGATACTGATTTTTCTTTATTCTGCTCCAAAGTATCTAATGACTCCTCAGTCATCTTTGTTGGATCTGTATGAAGATTACAACAATTACTTTTGCAAGTCACTCAGAGCTCTCAAATGGACCTTATTCTATTATTTTTCTATACTGTTTCTTCTGTTCAGTCATCAGTTTTTTTAATTTTATTTATTTATTTTCAAACATATGCAATGTATATTTTTAAGTTAGGAAATTTCCTTCTTTCCACCTTCCCTTCCCACCACCCTCCCCTCAGCTTGCAGTCAGGTTAGCATTGCACATACATGTTTTTGATAAACATGTTACTCATTTTATGTATAACGAATTAAGATTAAGGGAAAGAGATAAAGAAGAGATTATTTTTAGAAAGTGTTCATCAGATTTTGAAGGGTTGGTTTTTCTTTTTTTTTAATTTTCCTTTGTTTTGTTTTTCTTCCTCTGGAAGAGGATAACATTGTCCATAGCCAGTCTAATACAGTTGTCCTAATTCTCTGAGTTGCTTACATTGAGATTGATCATTTCACAGTGTTGTTAATAAGTGCCTTGCTCTCTTGGTTCTACTCCCTTCACTCAGCATCAGATCCTGTAAGTTGTTCCATATTTCTCTTGAGTATGAACAGGTATGGTTTCTTATAGAACAATAATAGTCCATAGTATGCAACTACCATAACTTGTTTAGCCATGCCCCAACTGATAGACATGCCCTCAATTTCTAATTCTTTGCCATTACATAAAGAGCTGCTATGAGTATTTTGGAACATTGTAAGACTTTTCCCATTTTTATAATTTCTTCTGCATATAGATCTAGAATTGGAGTTACTGGGTCAAAGGGTATGGACAGTTTAATTGTTATTTGTTCTCCATATTGTTCTCCAGAATGACTGTATATGTTCACAACTCCACCAGCAATGCATCAAAGTCCTGATCCTCCCACAACCTTTCCAACATTGATAATTTTCCCTTTTTTCTCATCTTGATCAATCTGGTTGGAATAACGTGACACATCATTATTATTTTAATTTGCATTTCTCTAATCAATAATGCTTTGGAGCATTTTTTTTTTTAGGATTTTGCAAGGCAAATGGGGCCAAGTGGCTTGCCGAAGGCCACACAGATAGGTAATTATTACGTGTCTAAAGCCAGATTTGAACTCAGGTACTCCTGACTCCAGGGCCGGTACTCTATCCACTATGCCACCTAGCTGCCCTGGAGCATTTTTTCATATGATTATATATAGCTTTAATTTCTTCATTTGAAAACCATCTGTTCATGTCATTCGATCATTTATCAATTGGAGAATGAATTGCAAACTTAAAAATTTGATGCAATTCTCTATATGTTTTGGAAATAAGAACTTTATCAGAATGAGTAGTTGTAAAGATTATTTCCTAAATTTCTGCTTACCTTCTAAATTTGACAGCAGACAGAATCATTCATTTTGCAGTTTATATTGTGTTCTAATTCTTGTTTGGTCATAAATTCATCTCCTTTCCATAGATCTGATAGAATGTTTCTTGATCTATTAAATTATCTATGTTATTGCCCTTTATGTCTAAATTTTGTATCCATTTTGACCTTATTTTGATTGAGGATGTGAGATGTGGATCCATGCCAAGTTTTTATCATACTCTTTTCCAGTTATCCCAACAATTTTTGTCATATAGTGAATTCTTATCCCAGAGGCTGATGTCTGGATTTGTCATATAGCTGATTGCTGTAATCATTTACTGCAGTTCCTTTTGAACCTATTATAATCCACTTATCTATTGCTCTATTTCTTAACCAGTATCAGGCAGTTTTAATGACTGCTGCTTCATAGTATAATTTTAGATCTGGTAGAGCTTGGCCAGCTTCCTTTACATTTTTTTTTCATTAGTTTCTTTGCTGTTCTTGACCTTTTGTTGATCCAGATGAATTTTGTTACTATTTTTTCAATCTCGGTAAAGTAATTTGGTATTTTGATTGGTATGGCCCTGAATAAGTAATTTAATTTGTGTAGAATTGTCTTTTAATTATGTTAGCTCAACCTAACCATGAGCAATTGACATTTTCCCAATTATTTGGATCTGACTTTATTTGTTTGAGAAGTGCTTTATAATTGTGTTCATACAGTTTGTGGTTTTCTCTTGGGAGATAGATTCCCAAGTATTTAATGTCTATAGTTACTTTAAAGAGAATTTCATTTTCTATCTCTTGCTCTTGGGCTTTGTTGTTCATATATAGAAATACTGATGATTTATATGCATTTATTTTACTGAATTTGTTAACTTTCAAGGAATTTTTAGATGATTTTTCTTGGGTTATCTACATATAGTATCATATCATTTGTGAAGAGTAAAAATTTTGCTTCTTCATACCTCATCAGTTCATATGGATTCATCTATACTCTCTATGCAGTTGATTCTCATGTTTAATTTGTCCAGACCTAATCTATTTCCTGATCTCCAGTTTTGCATCTACAAATGCTTATTGAACATCACAACATCAAACTGAATGTGTTGTAGATATCTTAAACTCAGCACATCTAAAAGTAAACTTATAATGTTTTCTCCCAAACTACACCTTTTTCCTTCATATTCTGTTACTATCCAACATACTACCATGTTCACAGTTACTGAGGCTCCCATACTAAGAGTTATTTTGAATTCCTTACTTTCTCTAAACCCCCTTATCTAATCAGTTCTCAAGTTTTTTTAGACTTCATAATAAGTCCGGTATACCCCCTATTTTTTCTTCCAACACTGCTTGCGCTTTGGAGCAGACTTCCATCACCACATGGCTGGACTACTGTAACAATTGTTGGATGCTCTCACAACCTTAAGTTGGTCCATTTGTCACCATTCTACACTGAAATGACAAATTGAGCTTAATAAAGTGTGAGTCCAACTAGGCCAGCCCCCTCAAATCCCATTCTATAAACTTTAATGGCTCCCAATTGACTCCAGGATCAAATACGCAAACCTCTGTTTCACACTCTGCTTTCTATTCCCCATGCTTGAAACACTTTCCTTCCCCATCTCTGCCTCTTAGCTGTCCTGGACTCCTTCAAATCACAGTGAAAAGTTCTATCTACAGAGAGTTATTTACTTATCCTCCTTAATATCACTGCTATTTCTTTGATAATTATTTCCAGTTTCATTTTAATTTCCAGTTTCAATTTAATGTTAATGTTCCCTAGTTTTTACAGATTTAACCCCAAATAAGGATTTTTGTATCATGTTGCTAATGCTTTACAACTGAACATTAGGAGGATTTTAAAAGCAATTAATCTCAAAGTATTTCCAGTTAAATTATAATTGAAAAGAATAATTTATCAAACTATAATATATATATACCTTGAATTATAAATGTGTGTATTTATAAACATATACACACACATATCACATATATGTGATATAGTAGAGGGATATAATGAAAGGTACATTGACTTTGGAATCTGAGGCCCTAAGTGAATAATATTCAATTTTACTGGTCTCAGTTTTCTCATGATAAAATGACATTCATGTTTCCTTCTACATCTACAAATGTAATCCTACAACTCCAAGATGTTAGCCTATGTCAAACAAATATCTTTGTCCTCTTATAAAAATAATTTTTCACATGTAATGGTGTGTCTATTTCCTATATTTACCCAATTCATTGATTGACATAAATGGTATGACATGCCTGGTTTCCAGTGGATATACATGTCAATAATCAATAACTCTATGGACTAATACAAAGAGTCAAAACTCTGGCTACAGACTATTAATTTTCTTTGATTTTCTGTAAATTCTTGATATTTCTCTTCCTTTGAAGATAAAACATAGAGATCACAAAGTTAGTGCTGGAAAAGATCCCAGATATCATAGACTCCATCCCTATAATTTAACAGATAAGAAAACTGAGATGTAGGTATTAAATGATTCAGTCAAGATCACAAGTATACAAAGTACTTAATATCAAAGATGGATGTGCACCACTGCAATAGGCTTGGCAAGTCCTCACAGCAGAGGTGTCAGTCTCTCTGAACACCTTGATATGGAGATCTTATCTTGAGATGAAAATTAAATTCATGGGGATTGATGAAGCAGGAGAGAAAGAGAGAGAGAGAGAGAGAGAGAGAGAGAGGAAGAGGAGAAGGAGGAGGAGGAGGAGGAGGAGGAGGAGGAAGCAGAATTAAGTGAAAAGAGGAAGAATGGTTGGGCAATGATAGTTCAAAAGTCTAAATGTTAACATATTTTAGATATTGGAATGCATGACACCTCTCTTTGATGACTTTTTTTTCTGCCTATCCATGAATTCCATCATTATAGCCCTTTAAGAGTTTTGAATACATATCCCAGAGGGAAGAGAACTGGGTTAAATCTGGAAATACAAATCACATAATTTTAGAATAGTTCACAAAAGAACATTCTCCTGATAAGGCATGATCGTGACAGAGAATGACGTGAAGTAGACCTTAAGTTTCAAGGGGATGCTGTCAATACTATTATGGCACTGTCTTAATCTTCTAATATATCTACTTCCTACAGATGTAGGAGGTCTGAAAAAAATCATCTCTAATGGGGCTGATGGTGAAAAGCTCAATTCTAATATTGATATCATTTTCTTTCAACAACAGTCCTAAATGAGGAATAGGATGACTATAGAGCCTCCTAAACTTCTTAAATGTATGCTTGTGAATGATTGTCTGATTATTTGCTAAGAGTTTGAGCAGTCAATGGGATTTTTTTTATTCTAGGTCATTAATAGAGTGAGAAGTAGTAAGGCCTAGAAGATAGAGATTTGTATCTTGAAGCCAGGAAAAACTGTATTTCTGACAAACATATACATATATTTACATGTTTGTATAAATACATATGCATACATACATATGTATGGGTATATATATATATATATATATATATATATATATATATATATATATACTGTGTGTTCAAGAGTAAATAACTTACCTTCTCAGTGATTCAAGCAATTCTCTAAGAATGTTATGTTCAGACATTTGCTGATATATTTCAGTGGAGAGAAGTTCACATTAGAAGTTCCCTGTACATGAGATCACAGGTCTAGACCTTCTCTCATTTAAAAGGGGAAATGTAGGGAGGTGGGTTCAGTCTATTTAAATACCATAGGTTTATAGATATAGAATGGGAAGGGGCCTAGAGGTCACAGAGTTTAAATCCTTTATTTTACAGATGAGGAAAGCAAAACACAGGCTGATCAAATTTATCTTGGATCACTTAATTATGCAACATGGCATTCAAGTCCAAGGCTTCCTGGCTACAGTCTGGTGCAATATCACATATAGAAATATCATTTCCATATATATTTTCTATATAGCTACATATATATATATATATATATATACATATGTTTGTATGTATATGTGTATATTTATGTATCTTTATATGTATGTGCTTTATATATTTGCGGGAACAGCATAGTACACTGAAAAAATACTGGAAAATAAATTCTTATTGTTTAATTCATTGAATGTTTTAGGTAGCTGTGTGGGGGCAGTTAGCACTGGTGGTGGGAATGGTTTCAATCTCAGAGCTAGTAAAAGCAATGACATACTCAGATGGAACCAGGAATTTTCATCACAGATTTATGAACAGCTGTTATTATACTCTCTGCTTATATCTGAGCAGTCCTGACAGCTTATGACAACCACAACTTCCATTACAACTTGTGCTCCACATTGAAAATTATAGCACCTTTCACTCCTTCTATAAATTATTTTATGTTTTTGACCTCTTTGCATTTTAAAAATGACCATTAAGGAGAAATGTGTGTTTTTTTCTCACCGTAGACAAATTCAAGGACAGAAAGACATATAAAGTCATGGCATGATATTTTGACTAGAGGGTTGGCCTTGAGGATGTAAAGTCCTTGGTTCAGCCTTGGTTTCTGACTACTAGTTGTATATCCATGTCACTTAACATCTCACTGACCCAGATAACCATAAGATTATAAGTCACATATGAGTTGTTGATCTGATATTTCCATATCAGAGTTCTTTATAATGATAAAATCACAGTTCTGCTCCACAAATTTATAGGTGAAAATAGAGATAGAGATATCCATAAATATCTATCTATATTTAAATCCAAAGGAAGACATAGGTTATCTGTCCTATCCATCTATTATCTATCTATCTATCCTTTAAGATGTTGTATGCATAAAAATATAACATAACATATAAGCAATGGAATAAAATATAACATTACATTATGTATATGATGCTATAAATACAGTTATAATGTGATTTTATGATGTTACATTACATATTATAGATGAATAATGTCAAAGCAGATTAAATTTTATCCTATTGCATTGTCATGCCACACCATGTCACACCATGTAATACCAAATTATCTTACACTATGTCCTATCATACTATGACATACATACCTTAATACCATACCATACCATACCATATTACTGTTTGATGTGGCTTGATGCTATATTTCCATTGTAGTATGTATTATCTGTTTTATATATTGCATCATGATATATTGTTATATTGTTTTATATACTATTGCTAGATATTATATAACCTATTACGATGTTAATTTCTATATTTTATTGATTAATTTATATTTTTGCAAATACGTTGTAAGCCTATCAATAATTCAATTCTAGTGTTCTAGAGTAACTTTGTATGTCATCTAGATTCAGAAGACACAAAATCTCATATAATAGAGAATGAAGTAATGGAAAATTTCAGATAGAAGCCAACTAGGGCAAAGCTTTCTATCACCCATTCTCTAGTTTACTATTTCTTCCATGATTGTGGGACCTACTGGTATACTGTCTTAGGATCAAGCTGATCAGAAAAGTCCCCAAACTATGGAGGTTCAGGATATTGGTCAAATATCTGATATTGTATAGCTCAACTCTGAAGCACCAATGTAACTCTGAAGACCTGATTATGGTGGGTTTGAAGAATGATGTTCCATACAGTATGTCGGACAGTGATGAATCACTGATGAATGTGACATATCATCCTTAGTAACTTTAAATCAAAGGTGGAGTCTAGAGGGAGGAAAAAGAAGATCAGGTCAAATTCTCTAGGCCTTAAGAGCAGCCCCAGCCTGGCTGAATTTGTCTTTGGAAAAATGTGAAATCCAAGTGCATTCTTGATTCTGACATGATGAACACGATCAAAAAGATATTTAACTGGGATGCACTATTCACACTTTGCAACATTAGACCCAATTCACAGAAACACCTGAAGATATATGCCAGTTTTTCCTTCCTCATGACTGTGACAGCTATGCCTTCACTTGTTTATCCATTTCATTCAAACTGACTTGCTCTTATCCTTGGGCTCCTTAGGACTGATAATACGGCTTGTAAGAATGCCTCACCATCATGAAAATGAAAATAAGAGACAAGTTATTCTGGCTAGATTTGCCTTCCTTGTAGGAAATGGTCTGGGCCCTACCCTGGATTTATATATTAACACTAATCCAAACCTTATTTCCACCTCCTTGATTAGAACTGCAATGATCTTCAGTTTGTTTGTTTGTTTGATTTTGACCTTGAGCTCAGTCTACTCTAAGCATCACAGGTATCTCTTGCTAAGGGACATGTTGATTTCTGCCATGAGCCTGGCTTTTGTCACCTCTTTGGGAAACCTCTTATTTGGATCTCATTTGCTCCCCCAGGTGAACCTTTATGTGGGACTGGTAATTATTTGTGGCTTTGTCCTTTTTGATACTCATTTCATTATTTAAAAAATATGAGAATGGAAATAAGGATTGTATCTGGCATTGTGTTGACTTCTTCCTAGATTTTGTCACCTTATTCTGGAGAAATTTGATGATTCTGGCAATGCATGAAAAGAACAAGATGAAATAAAAGGAACAAACCCATCATTCAGCCTATCTTTTGGCTTCCATCCCTCAACCCCTCATTTTCTCTGTGTACACATTACAGGAGGAATGTTCCATGTTAATGAAAAACATCAGAGAAGATTTTGCACTTTGTACTTTTTATCTAAGGTTGTTTCAATCAAAAAAGTTATGATTAACACCTTCCATTTTGTAGTTTCCCTTTATGTTCCCTGGGGTTCTGTGTCTGTCCTTTTACTTCTCCATACATATCCTTGCCTTTCTCCCTTCTTAGACCCTGGTAATGAGGAGGAAATTGGAACCAAAGCAAAAGAAACAAAATCTAGGAATCAAGTCCACTTGGCTCTGCCTTCGAGGTAGATTTAAAGTTTACTTGTTTACTTTTTCTTTCTAAAGATCATCTTTTCTCCTTTAGTTTTATTTTCATTTGATTAGTTTCTATGGGTGTGAATAGGAACCTATAGGAGAGGGTAACTCTTAAACTGTTGGTCAGAGGCATTTGTAACTACGGTCCCTTGAAGTCAGTTTGGGGGTATAGAAGCAGTATATGGTATGACATTTAGATATAGGAAGATTTGAAGATGAATCCTTCCTAAGACTCTTAGTACCAATGTGAGCTTCAGTAGATCACTTATCCTCACTCAGTCTTAATTTCCTCATTTGTGAATATGATTTAACAATAGCATTCAGAGGGTTGCTATGGGATTCAAATGAGAGAGCATATGTAAAACACTTTATATACCTTAAAATGATATTAAATAGTAGAAATGATGATGATGATGATGATGATGATTTGCCTGAAACCAATTCAAGATGAGAAAGGATGACCAAGTATTAAAATTTGTGTGTATGCCCCTCAAAGACACACTTCACCCATGTGGCTTCTAATTGGAAAAAAAGATATTTCTTTCTTTTCAACCCCCTTTAAAAACAGTGCTAATAATGACAAGGATAAAATAAAACAAAACCAAAACTTTTCAACAAAAAGCCCTAATAGTAATGAAATGAAAGAATTGTTGCTAACTCTCTAAGAAAGATATAAAAATAATTATTTGGTACTATTAAAATTTGGAAAGTTGATCACTGAAACCAATGTGTTTGTTGATTCTACTCCTTGTCCAGGTCTCATCTCCAATATAAGTATTCTGGACTGGATGTTGGTCTTGATTATTTAGACTTGATTTTCCTCAACCTTAAAGCTCTACTTTCTATGATTGCACTGAGGGGGCCCCCTAATTATTCAGGTGAGAATTTAGTGAATGCTGTGAGATGCTCATGCTCTACCCCATCAGCAAAAGATTTTTAGTTTGAAAAATACTTTAATTTGCTCAAAAGCCCTTCAATATTTTTAAAAGGAACCAGAAATACATAGTATGGGCTAAAGCTATAAAAATCATGTTTTAAAAATTATTCTTAAATGTGTTGATTTAAAAATGTATACTAACATAGGACTGTTGCATAAATTGGTCAAAACATGAGTCAAAGTGAACAGATTCATTCTTCTCAAATACATTTTAGTTAACTGCTAAAACAAAATGCCTTAAAATAAATTCCACTTCCTAATCCCCAACCTTCAGTCTTCCATTGCTCATTTGTACGTTGTAATTCACTGTATCAGAAGGTACCTTCAGTTTCATTTTTTTAATTTTGAGTAGCATCTTTAATTTTTTTCATCCTTATGCACATGTATATTTTTAAGTTGCAAAATTTCCTTCCATCCTCCCTTCCCAATCCCCTCCCTTCAGAGGGGAATAATCAGATTAGCATTTGGCATACCTATTTTTGATAAACACATTTACAGATTATAGTCATTTTCAGTATGAGAAATTAAGATTAAGGGAAAGAAATACATAAAAGATAATTTTTATAAAGTGTTCATCAGATTCTGAAGGGTTTTGTTTTGTTTTGATTTTCTTTTTCTTAATGGGGATAACATTGTCCATAGCTAGTCTAATACAGTGGTCCTAACTCTCTGAACTGAAGAGAGGAGCTGCTTCCATCTGGTTTGATAATTTTTCAATGTTGTTGTTTATGTGTAACTTGTTCCCTTGGTTTTCCTCCCTTGGCTCAAATCAGAGCCTATAACTCCTTCATGCTTTTCTAGAGTCCAACCATTTATGTTTCTTTATAAAACAATAATATTCCATAATTTTCATGTACTATAACTTGTTCATCCCGTCTCCAATTGATGGGCATCCCTGCAATTAACAACTTCGATTTCTTAGAGTTATCTGTTCTGAGTTCTTTTCCTCTCCCCTCTTCCCTCCATTTTTCCTTCCCTCTCCACTACCAGTCTTCTCACTTAGACCTGTCTTCCCTCTCCTCTATTTCTTCTTTCTCCCCTCCCTCTTCCCTCTTTAACTTTCTCTTCCTTCTGCTTTCTCTCTCTCTCTCTCTCTCTCTCTCTCTCTCTCTCTCTCTCTCTCTCTCTGTCTCTCTCTCTCTTTCTCTCTCTCTCTCTCCCTCTCTTTTCCCTCTTTTCCCTCTCCCCTTCCTCTCTTTTCCAACCACTCTCCATCTCCCCAACCAACAGCAACCAGAACTTGAATTCTGCTTCTGAAATCTTGTGTGGTAGCTGGGAGATTCCAGAAGAAAAAACACTTTGAGAGCAAGGACTGCAATTAGAATCCCAACTGCCTCTGGACATTTTATTTATCCATTTTGCAAAAATGTGGAGATTATACTGAAGGATTTCTAATCCATTTACATCTTAATCTATGAATGTGATTAGATGACCTTGCATAAAAATCTCTGAACCTCAGTTTACTTATTTGTACAATTTGGATAATAAAATTTGTAATGGCTATGTTGTAGCATTTTTGTAAGAGAAATGATTTCGTAATTTAAAAACATAAAAATGTGAATTTTCATCATTAGCTACATAAGTGAATAAATAAATCATAAATTATTTGGGTGAAACAAATGAAGCCATTCATATAGCTACACTTTCCCCACCAATCCATTCTCATCTAAAAATTTAACTGATGTCATTCAAGAAATTGCTAAGTAAAAGATACCTTATCTCTTTATCCTGGGCAGAATTTTGACTTTCTTATTATGTGAAGTCAAAAATTCCAAGTCTTTCTTCATATTCCTTGTTAAATTGCCCAGGGAGATGATACCATATTGGGGTGTCAGAGCAAAATAATTAAGGAGAAATTTAAAAAGCAAGGTAAGAACCTAACCAGCATGAACCTTGGCTATGCTTCACAGATCATCTTCATGGTTGACTGACATTTTAACAAACCATACAAATATCTTTTTTTATTTTTCCTCCCAGGGGTCAGAATCTCATTGGTTCTGTATAACTAGGGTTCAGCTCTGGTTCTTAGTCTTCTCTTTTCCTGGCTTACTGAAACTACATTTAAGTTTCTCAGTGTTTTAGACCCCATTTTACCGGAAAATTTCACATCCAGAAAGATTTCTGTTGTTACTTGGAACACGAATTCTTTTGATGTCATGAAGATATCACTGACATTGATCTCTTTTACAATGAAGCAAACAGATTTGGATTTACTTCCTCCTGTTCCCTGGTGTCTTTGTGGTACTTGTCAATCATGTTATGTCTCTTTGACTCAGTTTCCTCATCTGTTAAATGTAGATGATCTCATATACGTGTATCTGTGTGCATGTATGTTTATGTAACTGTATGTATGTATAATATATACAATATTATAAAATCATATCTATATAATTAAATATTTACATATCTCATGTATCTATATTAGACATATCTCTAATACATCCTTTTTTAGCTACATATATACATAAAAATTACTCCCATGTATACATATTCATATATGTAATATCCACTAACTTGTTTATTATCATCATTTTTTATCACAATTTAGTCAAGTCTTTGTGTTATTCCTCAGTTATATCCCATTCTTTGTGACCCATTTGGAATTTACTTGGCAAAGACACAGGAGTGTTTGTCATTTTCTTTTCCAGCTCATTTTACAGATGAGGAAACTTAGATTAAATAGGATGAAGTGACTTGCTCAGGGTCACATAAGTACTTAAGGTGTGTGAGGACAGATTTGGACTTAGGAGATGAGTCTTCTTGACTGTAAACTTGGTGCTCTATCCATTGTACCACCTAGCTGTCCCAAGCCTCTGTATTGGCTGTGATACAGATGCTGTGCCCCAGGTGGAAGATAAAAGCAATCAGTTTTCAAATTTCATTAGTAAGTCCTTGAAAGTCCTTCAGGGATAATTGTTCTTATACCTAAGCAATGATTAACAATCCAATGAAGGTTAAATGCTTCCAACTTTCCATTGGCTTTCCTTAAGTCAAAAAAGAGGTTCTTAACTTCTTTTTGTTTTTGTTTTTGTTTCAAGGTCTACTTTGGTAGTTTAATGAAGCACTATGCCATATATATATATATATATATATATATATATATATATATATATATGCATAAAATAAAATACATTTAATTAAAGAAAATTGTCAGTTTAGAAGATGCTTTTTAAAACATACACATAAATTCTCAGACCCTAGATTACTAACTCCAGAGTACCTAAGTGCCTTTAAATTCCTCTGGAGAACACAGTCAAACTTGATTATTTTTCCAAAATATATTGCATTCTTCTAAACATTCAACTGAAATCATATTAAGTTTTTTTAATAATACTATTAAATTTTTCACAACTATATTCCTGGCCAAAAGGCTGATTTCTTTTGATAATTTAGCCTTCACCTTACTACAGTCAACTTTTGCTAATAGATAAGAAGTCAATGAACATTTCCACCTATGTTAAGTATAAACTCAGGATGACAATGATCAGGAAGTTAATGGAAACATGTCCTGCCTTCAAGATACTTAAAGTCCAGGTAGAGCTAAATAATTCCTCATACAGTAATAGATAAGAATGATAGGCATTGAGAAACAATTGGGTAATTTAAGTGTGCAATCTTCATTGTCATTTTGTTTTTGGATAAATATGCTGGTGACTCCCTCAGTTCATCCTCTTGGACAGATGGTCTCCACCTTTAGGTTAATGGTTACTCCCAGAGAATGAAACTTTATGTTAAACCTGTCATTTCATTTTAACCCTATACTTGTAATATTAAAATATATAGGGATAATGGTAACATGTATAGTGTAACTATTAAGACAAATGGGCAGTTAGGTGGCCAAAGGATAAAGCACCAGACTTGAAATCAGGGAATGCAGGTGTGAAAGAAAATAGAGATTTATTAAAGAAGTTACAACACAAAGAAAGTAATAGGACAGTTAAGAAGAGTTTAAGGAAAAGTCATGTGGATTGCTATAGAAGTCTGGAAAGGTGAGAGAAAGAGAGAGAGAGGAGAGAGAGAGAGAGAGAGAGAGAGAGAGAGAGAGAGAGGAGAGAGAGAGAGAGAGAGAAGGGCAGGCAGCTATGAGACTTGCATATGGGGCTCCACATGGATTAAGGAAGTGCCAGAAGAAGGCCGATCCTTCTGGATGGGAGGGCAGAAGAAGTGAGAGACTTGAAGGGGTGTCACTTCCTGATAAATACACCTCCATTCTAGGTTGGACAGAGGGTGGTGCTTGGGGAGTAGTCTTTCACCTTGCAGCCAGGTAACCCTCCATTTGCTAACCACATTCTGGTCCTTCCTGTCCTTTCAAGACTTCATTTCCTGCCCACTAGTGTCTATGACCAAGGTAAGGTGAAGGGGAAATTGGGGGATAAGACACAAACAACGGGGCCAATGGAAGACAGGTTATAATCAAGCATGTCCAAGGGAAGCAGAATCTCAAGAACAGTAACCTTCATCCATTTAACAGATTTTGTTTTTATTACTTTAACAATTCTTTACATCAACTTAAGCTTTTTTTGTCTTAGTTTCTTGAACTGTAAAATGAAATGGAGAAAGAAATAACAAACCACTCCAGTATCTTTGCCAGGAAATCCCCAAATGGGGTCATGAAGTTACAACTCATAATGATCTTGATGCAGAGAAAACTGGGCATCGGAGTGATGAGATCATTTGAAGAGAAACTTCAAACTGATTTGGTTTGAATTCTCTTTTGGTGGGGCAGCCAGGGAGCACAGGTCCTGGAAGAGTACTCAAAAGAGAACCCTCCCCAAGAGGCAAAATTTCCAATGAGGGACTTGCCCAGGTCACCACCCTCTCCCTAGGAGAGAAAGGGGAGGGGTGGCCTCTTTGAAATTCCAGTCTCCTCTGGAACCCTGGTGAGCTGGTCTGGCCAAAATTTAATCAGCAATCCACATTGTCTCCTCTTAAAACTGTTTCTAACTTTTCTATCTCTTTCTTAATATGCTGTAACTTCCTTTAATAAATCTCAATTTTCTTTCCAAAACCTGCATTCCCTAGTCTGAGTCGCTATTCCTCGTGGGGCAGAACTGAACCCAAGAAAAAATGAGCATTTGCAATCTTATAACAAAAATGGAAACAAATTACTTTCACATCAGAAATCTCATTTGATCCTCACAATAACTGTTTTGTAGAAATTTTCTTTTTTTTTTCTATTTTACAGAGATGATGAGTTTAGACAAGAGGGACTTTTAGGAGTCCTTTAGTTTAATCTTCTCCCTTTATTGATGAAGAAACTGAAACCCAAAGCTAAATGATTTGCCCAAAGTCATATCAATAAGTAACAGAATTCAAACCCAAACCTTCTAACCTTTTGATTCCAGGTTCATCATTCCACAATGCAGGAATTCCAGATTGATCTGATTATTTGATTTAAAAAAATAGGCTCTAGAGTTGTCTTCTCCACATAGCACACAGCCTCTCCCAGTCTCCTAGTAATCTTTTGGATTCCCAGATTAGATCTGCTTGAATTTCATTTGCAAAGCAACTGAAGTAATGGGGGATTTCTTTGCCTTTCAATGAAGAGTGAATGTATGTATTTATCCTCTCCAACAGATTTAAAAGAAAAAGAATGCAAAACTTTGGAAGCTTCCAGTGTCACTGAATCAATTACAGAAATTACAATGAAATAAATATTAAACTCTGTTCTGACTTACTCCATTTACATTTAGCAGAGATAACATTCAAATATGAAAACAAATAATACAAAGAATAATACACATTAGAATAGAGATAGTTTGATTTACAATCCTAGCTGCATAAAACTGAAAAGGTCAGCAGTATGGAAAATGGCCTGCTTTCAGAGGATAGGAGAAATTCTAAGAAAAAAGTTTCATTTTTAAAACACTAAACTCAGACAAAAAAAGTCAATAAGAATTTTGATACTGAAGAAGCAGGTGTTACTCTTCAATAGACCCAGATGTTCCTTACTCTCCAAGTACAAAACTAATAGAATCCCTTAGGGACTCCAATAAAATAAAATCTTTAAAGTATATATAACTCCTTCCAAATGAAGGACCTAAAGCCTACTGATAAATTGGAAGTAGTCAGTTACTTTAATATGTTTGGCTTTCTGGGGGAAAAAATACTTGACATATTTAAATTTAATCTGCATTACTCATATTTTGCCATCACTTTCTTAAGTGTAGACAATCAAAGAATAAATTGAGATCTAATTTATCATATTTGATGATTTCTGAGAAGTAAATGTTCCCACTGAAAATGTTAGCAAGTAGATCACCTGAGTTAGCAGATTCTACCTTGTTCATTCATTCCCAGAATCCTCAGACTTGTCCTTTTAAAGTGCCTTTTGAGGGCAGCTAGGTGGCACAGTGGATAGAGCACCGGCCCTGGAGTCAAGACTCCATGAGTTAAAATACAGTCTCAGACACTTAATAATTTCCTATCTGTGTGGACTTGGGCAAGCCACTTAACCCTACTTGCCTTGCAAAAAAAAAAGTGCTTTTTGCACCCAATAGAATCCCATCTAAGCCATGAGATTGAGTAGAGAACTATCTCATCTGACAAGAAGCCTCACTCAAATAGGGAATTTTGCTACCCTTGTCTATCTTCAAGCTCCCTTTGGTGCAGTGAAAAACTCTCATCTTGATGATGATTAAGTGAAAAACTCACAGATCATCTGACCCCAGAGGTAAGAAACACTTAAATTTTATTTGACAATTTACTGCAAAGTTCACAGGTTATTACAGAAAGTTCTCAGGTTAAGTTCTTTGGAGGAGGAGCAAGATAGTGAAGCATTTAAAGGACAGGCTAAGTAGAAGAAAGGTTAACAGGTAAAAGGAGTTAAGAAGGAAAAATAAAGGAAAAAAAGAAGTTCAGATAAACATAGATTCAGTCACATGGTAAAGGAGTTCTCAAATTAAAAAGTAAAAGGGGAAAAAAATGAATTTTAGATGAGAGAACAGAGAAAGACACAGCAGGGAAGGGAGTCCAGGAGAGGAAAAAAAGAGAAGGGGAAAAGGGAAGAAGGCAAGAGAAGAGGGAAAACAGAGAGGAGCAGAGAAGAGAAAAACAGAGAGGAGCAGAAAAGATAAGTAGAGAAGAGAAAGAGAAAAATTTAGATGAACATAGATCCAGTCACATGTTGCTGGGACCATATTGGTTCAATCACATGATCAGACCATGTGGTTCTAACTTAGAGTTAGGAGTCCAGCAGAAAGAGCTCAACCTCATTTCAAACATCATTTCAGTGGGTGGGACTCAGACTCATTCAACCAAAGAAAAGGGTACAAAATTGCACAGTAGGATAGGAACAGGAAACAAAGTGAGGAAGAGGAGAGGTCAGGGGAGGAGAATTGGGGAGGATGAAGGTAGTGAAGGAAGGAGATATTCCCATGAAACCAAACAGTAGAAAGACCTAACCCAAGGTCTTTGAGGACATATTGATGAGATTATAAACTGAGCCTTAGTTCTATGAATCCTCTCTTAAGGTACCTTTTTCAAATGCTAACTGACTTAATTACCAGGAGATAATTTGTTATCTTAACTGGACAAGACCCATTCCTCTGTTGAATAATTTGATCAAAATGAAGATGGTAAGAAATGACTTCAGGGAAAGGTGACTTAAATATCAATCTATGGGATCATTTTTGGGGGGAGGGGAAGAATTCACCAACTTTCTGACTCAGCTGCAAGAATAAACTTCAACTTTATTTTACAATTTACTGCAGAAGTTCACAAATTATTGAAGAAAGTTCACAGGTTACTACATAAAGTCCATAGATGTCTGCAAAAAATTCACAGCTTAAATTTTTTGGAGATGCAGCAAGACAGTGGATTCCTTAAAGTAAAGACTGATTAGCAGAAACTGAGTTTAAAAAGGCTAAAGCTCTAGAAAAGGAAAAAAGTCAAGAAAAGAAGCTTAGTTGAACATAGATCAAACCCCATTGAGCTGGGACTATATTGGTAGTAACAAGATGGGAAAGGAGTAATCAAATTAAAAAGGAAAAGGGAAAAGGAAAGAAGTTTATGAGAGAGCAGAGAAAAAGAGTTGGCAGGAAGCCCAGGAGAGAAAAAAGAGAAAAGAAATTTCAATTAACATAGATCCAGTCACATGAAGCAGGTGTCATATTATTTCAGAATGGCCAGACTATGTGGATCTATTTTAGAGAGAGGAAGTAAGCAGTTGCCCACTAGGAGTCCATTAAAAAGAGAGCTTCCTCTGGGTGGAAGTTCAAACACCTTTCCAGTATGGAAGACCAGGGTGGTGCTTGAAGATAACAACTGACTCCAATGTATGTGCCACAGAGGCAGTCCCCAAGGAGTGGCTAAGATAGCATTCATTGCCCATGATTAGCATTCTATGCACTAGATGCTATGTGCTAAACCTGCTCCAAAAGGCATGACCAAAAATCCATTGTGATTTAGGAAGTAGGAACTGCAAATAGTTAACGCAGAATGGAGAATATCTTCCACGGTACAGAAATTTTCAAAATAATACATTTTCTTTGTGCCCTACTTCAAAATAAGGTTATTATGTGAAAAAGGAATTTCCAGTGACTTGCTACAGAAATGTAAGTTCAAAACTCATTCACCTTTGATAGCATGCATCAAACTGATCTGATTTTTGGTAAATTCTGATTATAATCCACATCTAATCCTGATGAGTGCCTGAAATTATCTTGCTACCTTGATCCATATTGAATTGTGTTTCAATAAAAAAAAAAATTTAAAAATAATTACTCTCATCTGAGTTATACTAACTGATCTTGCTGTCTTCTGGACCATTTTCACTACTCTTAATAACATATTTAATCTCTCGACACAATGCAAGTCTATCCTTTCTGATGCCAGAGCCACCTACACAATAATGAAAAGAAAGAAAAAGTCAACACTATTCTAAAATACTTCATTTTATTTTATTTACCCTAGAGTCCAAGATGGCATAAGATGGGTTTTGTTTTATTTTGGGTAATGCATATTGTATTGGGAGACTCTCCCATTCTTTAATTAGTTCAATTTAATTCAAATTCATAAATATTAATCCAGCTGACTATGTTCAAAAACTTGTTATATATATATATATATATATATATATATATATATATATATATAAATATAAAAATTATTCACTCTCAAGAATTTTACAATCTATTTAGGGATACAACATCTATCTAATAAGGCAAAGTATCACAGAAATAAATTTATAAAGGACTTCAGAGGTCATCTAGCCTAATCTCCTCATTTTGTAGTTATAGAAAATGATATCCAGAGAGGTCAGAATATTTGCTTTAAAGACTCAAGTGCCAGAGGCAATATTTGAAGCCATTTCTCTTACTCTAGAGCTATTGTTCTTCTATGCTTAATCAGATAATTTTATAAGTTAAATGAATATCCCATCAAATGAATGGTTAGGAATGATCCCATTTCCATTGACAATTGTTTCTCTGAATTTCCAGATATCAATTCTTAGGGCAATTGAATCTGCAACAATTCCCCAACTCAGGACCAGAATAAATCCTTTGAGAGGAGTATGTCTCTTTAGGAAGAGAGGCAAGGAATTGATTTCTTGATCCCTTTTGTTTAGCTAAGAAATATAGAAGGAACCAAACCATGAACAAATTGGATGTCCACTACCATTCAATTGATTCCACTTCACTAAATACTTATAAAGCACCTTTTCTGTTAAGAAATCAGTATCAAATACTGAGCAAAAACTTTCTGAAGGAGAAATGAGGAATACAGCACATATAAAAGTATGGAAAAACAAGGTCCAGATGAAATAATTTCAAGAGAGGAAAAGGGCAAAATTTGTGTGGATGATGTAAAAAAAAAAAAAAAAAACTAAACCAAAAACACCAAACCAACAAACAAGAAGGCTTCATGTAGTAGGAGCATTAGAACTATGCTTTGTAAGAAAATAGAGATTTAAGAGGTAGAGAGGAGGAAGTTCATGAGCACAAAGGCTATCTATGAAATGATATGTCTAATATATAGGAAATAAAAACCAGATCTATTTCTCTGCAAGAAAGAGTATGGGGAAGGGAATATTTTTTTTTTTTCAGTAATTGAAGGAGATAACATTAAGGAAAAACCATAGACTTTAGAATTTAGTACCCTGGGTGGTTAGGTGTTCCAGTGGACAGAACATGGGCCCTGGATTCAGGGGTACCTGAATTCAGATCTAGCTTCAGAACCTTAATAATTATCTAGCTATGTGGCCTTGGGCATGCCACTTAACCCCATTGCTTTACAAAAAAGCCCCAAAACAACAAAACTAAGAAAAAAAATTTATTACCCTACTAGTCAATTCTATTGTTATTCTGTAACTTCAGACTTTTCAAGATCCTATTTGAGGGATTTTCTTGGAAAGGATATTGGAGTGGTTTGTCATTTTGTCATTTTTTTCCTAGTCTTTTTTTTTTTTTTTTGCAAATGAGAATCTGAGACAGAGTTAAATAATTTGCCTATGGATACATAGGTAGTAAATGTCTGAAGATAGATTTACACTCATGAAGATAAGTCTTACTATTTCCAAGTCCATTGCTCTATTCATAAACTACCCTAGTTAGGTTTAGATCAAGGGTGGGGAACCTTTTTTGTTTTTTTGCCAAGGCTCATTTGGATATTTATCATATCATCCACAGGGCATATAAAATTATCAAATTAAAAATTAGACTGCTCTATTTGGTCGACCCTTTAATTAACTCACCCCTAATGTGATGACTGAAACTGCTTCTATTTGGTAAGGTTGTGACCATAGCTGGTTTTGAGGATGTCACTACTCATAACTGCTGTTAAGGTTTGCAGAAGTCAGTCTGGAGCACAGTCAACTCTTTGTGATGGTAAGTTTTTAAAAGGACTGCTCACAGCAATAAGTTGCTCCAAACACAGATACATAGTTCATTGCACATCTTCTCAAACTGGGAAACTGACCAATACTTATGAAACATTTACAGAACCCAAGCAGAGGGAGATTATTGTATGTAGCTTTCATCTCTTCATCCCTTTGCAGCTAAATCATTTCCTATGGTGGTCATCAGGTCCATCAGTTGGTCCCATATTCCATGGTGTAGCAAAGGTATTCAATTCCATTTGTTTACTTTTCATGTCCTTGAATCTTTTACAAAATGCCTCAATTAACTTTGCACATTCACAATTATATGCTAGTATCAACAAAAGCTTTTGTCCTTCCAGAGTGGGGAATTGCACTGTATGTAATTCCTTTCAAGAATTACTTCCTTGAAAGTCTTAATTAAGCTTTCATGTTTGAAAGCAGAGAGCTGAGAAGCTAGTTGGGGCCCTGCAGCTTGACTTCATCTGTGAGAGGTTCTGAGTAATGTCCACCATGAACACAATTTCACACATTGAGTTCTAACATTGAGTTCTGTGACAGGTTTTTCTTTCCTCTCCATGAACTGCTTGACTCCACCCCAGAGTTTGTAAAATCAATAAACAAGATCACCATACTCAGAGTCAAGATCATTCAATAACTCCTTCAACTGGCAGCTTTTAAACTCTCTGCTTTTGACAAAATGTATGCAAGTCACAGTAATTTCCTTAATATTCATTTGAGATTCAGTTTTTTGCAAGGATTTTGAAGTGATCACGGACAGGTGAATAAGGCTAGATAGGCATTATGGTCTGTGTCTACAAAGAAATTGACTTCATTGTTGTCACTCATCAGAGTCAAGGGCATCAGCATCACTAGGAATCATCTATCTCTTTGCATCTTGTCTCATCACCACCAGTTCCTGTAGTCTTGCTTCAGTGTTTCACAAAAAGTACACTCCCAGACTGCCTGGCACTGACTGTCCTATGAATCATTATAGTATAGGCAGCCAGGCTGTGCTCAGTTGATGAGAAGCATTCATATCTGCCCTATCATGAACTCTTATGTGTACTATCTATCCTATAGTGGATATTCATTGCTTGTTTGTTCATCAAAATTTACTTTGTTATTAGAATCACTTTCTTTGAAAAAAGCACCTAGATTTATTGAATTTCAGGTTCCAACTGTGGCTGCCTTGACTAGGTCAGAGCCAATGACTTCATGGACCTAATATGGCCCAACTGGATGTTCCCCACCCCAGGTCTAGAAGAAAACTAATGATAGTGCAAAGTGGAGATGAGGAGGAAGAGTTTTCTAGGAATTGGGAAAAAACTGTAAAAAGCCAATGAAACAGATAATGAAAGTTCAAATTTGGAGAATAGGACTTTGACTAATTTGATTGGAGTGATGAGTTTGGGCAAGATAATATTATGAAATAAAACAGATAGGAAGGAATTTAGAACCAGATAATTATTCTTTAAAATATCAGGCTGAGGAGTTTTTCTTTGATTCTAGATGCAATGAGTCAACAAACTTTATTAAGGACCAGGTACTGTGTTAATCCTCGGTAGATACTAAGAAAGACAAAACAATCACTGCCTTCAAGAAGTTTACTCTGGGGGCGGCTAGGTGGCACAGTGGATAAAGCACTGGCCCAGGAGTCAGGAGTACCCGGGTTCAAATCCGATCTCAGACACTTAATAATTACCTAGCTGTGTGGCCTTGGGCAAGCCACTTAACCCCATTTGCCTTGCAAAAAAAAAAAACCTAAAAAAAAAAGAAGTTTACTGTCAAAAAAGACAATATGCAAACAATTATATAAAAACACGGTATTATATCAGAAAAATTGAAGATTAAAACAGAAAGAAGATACTAACATTAAGGGGGGAAGAGATTCTTGTAGTAGATGGTATTTAAATGGATAAATAGGGAATTGGACAATAGGGAATCAAAAGATTTTTGATTAATGGAGTGAATGAAATCATTATTTACATGTATAAGGGAAATTATTTTGTGAACCTGTAGAAGAAAAGACTAGAAGCAGGAGCAAAGATTATTAAGCTAGTAGTATAAAGAAGGTATAATAACTGTTATTCCATTGCCCTAAAAGCAAGGACCTGGTTTTAACATCAGTTTAAAGGGACATTAAAATAATCTACAAGGTTCTTCTTTTCCTTTGCCTTTGTACTTATTTTTCTTTTAAGACTTTTCTTACTACCTTGACTAAATTAGCAGGCACAAATTGTTATTGATTATAAACTAAGAAATAAAATGAAATATGTTTCTAAAAATTAATTTAAAAAGGGGTGCAAAAGAAAGAATAGCACCCTCAAGCAATGTTGTTGGGAAAAAAAAGGTTTATGGCACATATTAGAAATGGGGAACAGAAAATTGGCTAATTTAACTGGAATGGTAACAAAGCTGCATGGTAATTCTAATATGTGTTAGTCAAGTGCTGTCAAAATAGTCTTAAGTGTGGAATAGCAAGGTACAGTCTTAACTTTTGTCAACATGCTGAAGTAATGTGATTTCAGAAGAGAAAGTGTCAGTTTCTTTTAACTGGGTTAAAGGTAAACAATTTAATTTTATTGACTCTCTTCCTATTTCTTTTTCCTGTTTACCTTTTTATGCTTTTCTTAAATCTTGTAGTAGAAAGTGATATTTTTTTTCAGGTGTAGTCATTGGTAATCAGTGAAATTTCTCTATTCCATTGATTAATTATTTCTCCCCCCTTCAAGAACTGTGCTCAGTTTTGCTAGATAAGTGATTCTTCATTTTAATACTAACTCATTTGTCCTCTGGAATATCGCATTTCAAACCTTACTATTCTTGAATGTGGAAGACATTAAATCTTGTGTTATCCTAACTATGGCTCCAGGATATTGGAATTGTTTCTTTCTGGCATCTCCCTGTACCTGGGAACTTTAAAATTTGGTTAAAATATTTCTGAGAGTTTTCATTTGGGGATCTTTTTTAGGAGATTTTTGGTGAATTATTTCAGTTTCTATTTTCCTCTCTGATTCTAGAATATCAAGGCAGTTTTTCTTGTTAATTTATTGAAAATATTATGTCTGGCCCCTTTTTTATTTTTTGATCATGGCGTCTAAATAGTCCAAATAATTCTTAAAATATCTCTTCTACATATATTTCCAGGCCAGTTGTTTTTTCCAATGAAATAGTCTCCTTTCTGTCCCGCCCCCCATTTTGGGGTTGTTTATTTTATTGTTTTTTGATATCTCATGGAATCATTCTCTTCTACTTGTCCGATTTTACTTTTGTCTCTTTTTTTTTAGGGTTTTTTGCAAGGCAAATGGGTTTAAGTGGCTTGCCCAAGGCCACATAGCTAGGTAATTATTAAGTGTCTGAGACCGGATTTGAACACAGGTACTCCTGACTCCAGGGCCAGTGCTTTATCTACTGTGCCACCTAGCTGACCCCCACCCCTGATTTTAGTTTTTAAGGAATTATTGTCTTCAATGAATTTTTGTGTATCTTTTTTTCCATTTGGTCAAATACACTTTTTAAGGAGTTCATGTTAGTCGATTTTTGTGCTTCTTTTATAATTTGGCTCATGTTTTTTTATGTGTTAATTTCTTTGGTAAGTTTTTTGTGCCTCCTTTAACAACTGTTGGTTATTCCTTTTTTTTTTGCATGTTTATTTATTTTTATTTTGCTGCTTTCCCCTCAATTTATGTTTTGATCTTCTCTGTCACTCTGTCATAGTAATTTTCTAAGGTTTAGTTTAGTTGTTGTAGTTATTTTAAAACATTTGGTCATTTTCCCAACCTACTTTTTGACTTTTAACTTTATGTTAAAATTGGGCTCTGTTTCCCAGATGGGAGGGCTCAGGATTCCAAACTTCAGATTTTTGTTGTTTTTGGTTGCTTTTTAAAAAAAATATTAATATAGTTAAGGCAATAGGGTCAAGTGACTTGCCCAAGGTCACACAGCTAGGCAATTATTAAGTGTCTGAGGCGGGATTTGAACTCCTGTCTCCAGGGCTGCACCACCTAGCTTTCCCTGGTTGCTTTTATTTTTTTTTTGTTTTGTTTTTATGCAGCTCTTTTTGCAGCTAGCTCTTTAGATCTCTAAGTTTTCAGTTATTTCAAAGTAGTATGATCTAAGGAAAGCTGTGCTACTATTTTGACCTGTGCTCTAGTCTAGGAGCAGCCACAGACAGTCTTTTCTACCCTGGAACCATGACCATGGTCACTGCTCCACTGAGGCTGCAAGGTCTAATGTGCTAGTGTTCTTCCTTGTGCTAAGACTGTGACCCAGGAGGGCAAGCTGCATCAGCATATGAACAATGCAACAGAAGAAGCTAGGTGGCACAGTGGCTAGAGCACCAGCCCTGGAATCAGTAGTACCTGAGTTCAAATCCCACCTCAGACACTTAATAATTACCTAGCTGTGTGGCCTTGGGTAAGCCACTTAACCCCATTGCGTTTCAAAAACCTAAAAAAGAAAAAAAAAAAACGAAATAAAAAACAGTGCAACAGATTTCCACACACAGTGACAGTAGAGGGACTCCTAGTCCAGTAGACAGAGAACCAGCCTGAGTCAGAAAGACCTGAGCTCAAATCCAGCCTCAGAAACTTAATAATTACTTAGCTGTGTGACCTTGGACAAGTCACTTAACCCCATTCATTACAAATAAACAACAACAAAAAAGTTTAGTCTCTGGGCTAAGAAATGTGGAAGTCACTCCTGCCAATTCAATTGCTCCTAAGATTTTTTCTCAGTTGCCTGTGCTGGATTGCCCTTCTTTCTCACCCAGATGTGACAGACCTTTTTTTGCTAAACTTTTATGGTATCTTGGAGAGGTAAATTGATTCACCTCATTCTTTTATTTGTTCTGCTGCTCCAGAATTCATTTTGAAGTAAAGTTATTTGGGAGTGCTAGTGAGAGCCCCTGATTTTTCTCTGCCACTTGGCTCTGCCACTATGATTTAGGTTTTAAGCATAGGAATCTCAATTTATTTGTATTTTGGGGGAGAGAAATTTTTATTTGATTTTTTAGTCACCATAATTTATTAATTATTGGTCCTTATTCTTTGAGATTAAGGAATATCCACCACCTAGAAATCACTACTAAGAACACTGAGTTATCATTAAATGTTAAGAAACACATTGGTATTAATGATTTATGTTCATTTCAAATCTCAGCTGGAAAGTGCTAAGGGAAAGTATTATACCAAAATCTTAACTGAGCAGTTAGGTAGTGCAAGTTGGATAGCGTATTGGGCTTAGATTTTTAATAGTATCCAATAATATACTAATAGTATCACAGTTTTCTAGGAAAACTACTAGTTGTGTGGCCTTTGGTAAATTTCTTAACTCTGTTTGCCTCAGTTTCTCATATGTAAAATGAGATGGAGAAGGAAAACGATAAATCACTCCAATATCTTTTACAATAGAATTCCTAATTGAACACAGAGTAGAACACAACTGAGATTGAATAGCAACAATCTTAACTAAACCCATCTCTCTTCTTAGTTTCTCTTGTTCTATTGAAGACAGTACTGCCCTTCCAATCTCCTACTTTCATAATCTCAGAATTATCTATGATTTCTCATTTTTGCTCAACTCATATGGTATCCATGTGTTATCATATCTTGACTTTTATATTTCTACATAATTTGCAACTGACTTCTTTTCTCTACTCACACAACTACAACACTAGCCACCCATCATCATTTCTGATGTAGATCAATGTGACAGTCTCCTACTTAGTCTCCCTTAGTCTCAGTTCTTTTCCCACCCTCTTTCCTTGAAGCAACTGACAAAGTGATTTTTTTCTTAAGGGCACATCTGATATGTTCACTCTATACTCAATAAATCTCAATGCTCCCTATTGTCTCTGGAATAAAAAAAAAGCTTCTCTTTTTATCTTTTAAGCCTTACCTTTTCAAAAGAGTACTTTCTTTCCTTTTTGTTGAGACCTAGTCAAACTCTGTGTCACCAAGAGAGCACTTCATCTCTTATCTCTATGCCTTTGTATTAGCCAGCCTTCAGGAAGTGTCTAGAATGAACTCTCTCCTTTTATTATAAAGAATCCCTCAAGATTAAAATCAACTGCTCTTTAAAAAAAATACATCTATTTATCTCACATGGTAGTGTCTTCCTTACTTAAGCTACCTTCTATCTGCAAATTATTTCTACAATAAATAGTTTCTACTTTTTCAGCATATACTTAAGAGAGGTAGTATGATAGGGAATTGAGTACATTTTAGGAAAAGCATTGTGTAAGTTCCTTGGTTATATACAAGTTCCCATTGCTCAACATAATATAGGTAATGCCATGTATAAGTCCCTTTCATTCTATGTGCTGTAGATAACATTCTTAAGAGTTTCTACTATTCTATATGGAAGATTATATTCTATATAAGTTCTTAATATTCATGCTGTAGATATTTTAGTATACTAATTTTATTGTTTTCCCTGCTTTATTTTTAAAGTGGTATCAAATAATTATATCTTCCTAATTGTATAAATGTGTTACATAACCACATTTTTCTAACTTGTTGGAAACTACCAACACACATGTACACTAGTAATTCTTTGTTTAAAATTTTGTCTTCTTAATTTTAGAGAGATTGGCTAATTCTCATTACCCAATATTTTCTCATTATTTCTCATTATTGGAGGACAATAGTAGTCATGAAGTCCTGGGTGAGAGGGGAGAGATTTTTGGAGAAGTAGTAGAAGGAAGTTTATCTGCTGGAGCTTAATTCACACACAATAGTGCAAAGAATCTTCAGTAAGCTGAAAAAAATTAAGGAGTGCCTTCAATACAAAGCCTATCCCAGATGAATATTTGCCTTCTAAAATAGCTAAGAAAATCTTTTGTTTTGTTAAATGATTGAAAATTTCTTTGTTTTGTTCTAATTTTAAATTTAAACTATAGAGGAAATTCTTTAATCTGCCTCAGGTCATCTAAGTAGTGTGACATAGTAGATAGATAGTTGACCTCAAAGTCACAAGACCAGGCATTTAATGCCACTTCTGACACATAGACTCTATGATAATTAGCAACTCACTTGACCACTCAGTGATATATTTCTCTAAGACTATGAAATTCATAGAAGTTACTTATCTAATTAGTTTCCTCTCTCTGAAATTCCGTATAACAATGAAATGCCAGATTCAGTCTTAATTTTTTTACATACTTATATATGTCTTTATTAAAGTATGAGTTCTTAGAAAGTGGTAATTGTTCGTTCTTTCATTTGTATACAGAAGCATCTTGCACAATAGTCAGTATCTGTTAGTAGTTATTTAATAACTGATATTTGATCAATAGATTGAATATACACTCTCATGGAGCCCACAGAAAGTATGATGGGGAATGAAATGTGATGGCCCACATGGCCTCGTATCACCAGATCATTGGAATTGTTATTCCATTTTTGCTCACAAGTTTTCATTGCCAGAGATCTATGAAGACCTTAACGTTCTTTATTTATTCATTTTCTTTCATTTAGTCATATAACATTCATTCATGTTAATGTCACAGCTTACTGAACTAAAGCAAAAACATTTACAGAAAGTTAGTATTGGGCAGGGAAGAACATACATAACATTTTATTGGGTAGTTCATAGATTCATAAACTAGGATAGCTTTCTGGCATCTTTCCATCAAAAGGCTTTCCTAATAGAATGTATTATCTCAAGGATCTAAAGAGCATATTTATAATTTTATTTCAGTATATTTTATTTTTACAATTTAATTTATTTATTTATCCAAATACTTACAAAGATAATTTTAAACAATCAATTTTTTATAAGGTTTTGAGTTCTGAATTTTTCTTTCTCCCTCCTTTCCCATTTCACTTCCCTTGATAGAAACAATCTAATAAACAAATACTATAACTATATTAAACATATGTCAATATTAATCATGTTACAAAAAAGGGAAGAAAACAAAATTAAAAAATTGAAATTAGTAAGCTTTGTTCTGCATTCACACTCCATTATTCCTCCTTTGGATGGTATTTTTCATCATATGTCCTTTAGAATTGTCTTTGCTTATAGTACTGCTGAAAGTGAGTCCATAATAACTGATCATCTCACAATGTTGCTGTAAACAATGTTCTGGTTCTTCTCACTTCACTAAGACCCAGTTCATACAAGTCTTTCCAGGCTTTTCTGAAGTCCTGCCCCTTAGGATTTCTTTCTTTTTATAAAAAAAAATTATTTTTCAGTTATGTACAATGATAGTTTTCAAAAGTCATCTATGGGTAATTTTTGAGTTCCACATTTTTCTACCACCCTTCCTTCCCTTCCCCTCTCCCCATGACTGCAAATAATCTAGTAAAAGTTATATGTATATATTTATGTTCACCATATTTTCATATTAGACACATTGTGAAAGAGGAATTAAAGCTAAGGGGGAAACAATGATGAGAAAAGAAGAAAAAACACCTCATTCACATTTTCAGTTACGATTCCTGACTCTATTTCCCTCCATTCTATCTTCTCCCATTTATACAATTCACTTTCTTTTCCCCTTTTCCCTCCTTACCAATATCTAGTTTCTAATTGCTGCCTCTCAATAAGTTCTTTTTCTCTATTGGCCCTTTTCCCTTTCTTTCTCCCTCTCCCCTTTTACTTTTCTTTTAACTTTAACAACTTTATCTTTACTTTTACTTTCCTCTTTCTTTTAATCATTTCCTTATTTCCCCTTCACCCCATTTCCCTCTGGAAGAATACATATTTAAAATCAATTGGGAATTCCCTCTTTGGACCAAATCTGTTGAGGGTAAGATTTATTCAGTTCTACACCTTTCCTTCATTTCCACTACTTTAATATGTCTTTGTGCCTGTTCATTGGCTGTTAATTATCTTTAATGCTTTGCCTTCTCCAAGTATAATCCTTTGTGTCTTGATTATTTTAAAACTATCTTGTACCACCACATGTATCATGATATACTCCTTTTATCTGTCCTAATAGAAGTTCAGTTTTCAATGGTTGTTTGATTGATTGATTAATAAGCAATATTACTTCATACTCACAGCCTCTGTCCAGGTACACTCTGTCCACAATCTAGCATTAGAACTATAATTTCAAGCGCCATAAACATCATCAAATTACAGTCAAATTATACCACACACTCTTTCCAAATATCCTCTATACAAATAAATTCCTCATGAGCAAAAGTATCATATAAAACAAAATTGCTTAAGATCTAAAAGTTTGATGATATCATAGTCAACTTATACCCACACCCTTGGTCTAAATATGTTCCTCTCAATTGTCCTAAAAGAAATGCAGTTCTCAAGAGTGAAGTAACATTTTCTCCATCCTTTTCCATTTATCATTTTAAGCATCTCTTGAGTTGTCTGAAAATCAAATTTCCAGTTCAGTTCTAGGTTTTGTTTCTTTTTTTTTTGTATCAAGAATGTTGGAAAGTCTTCTAATGTATTGAAAATCCTTCTTTTCTCCTGAAACTATATGCTGAATTCTGCATGGTATTTGATTCTTGGTCGTTATCCAAGATTCTTTGTGCTCCAGAATATCATATTCCAGGTCCTCTGATCCTTAATACTGAAACTGATAAGACCAGTGTAATTCTAACTGTAGATCCTGGAAATTTAATTTGCTTCTATTTGATGGCTTGCAGTATTTTCTTCCCTTTAGCTGAGTATTCTGAAATTTGACTACCATATTCCTTGGAGTTTTTATTTTGGGAATCTATTCCTGGGGTGTGATCAATCAATTCTTTCAAGGTTTATTTTATCTTCTATCCTAATGCTGCCCTAATGATAATTACTGGCATGATAGTATCTAGGCTCTTTTTATTATTATGGCTTTCAGGTAGACCAATAATTTGTAAATTAAATCTTCTAGATTTATTGAGTTTTTTTCTAAGAGTTACTTCACATTTTCTTCTAGATTTTCATTTTTTTAATGGAATCTTGGTTTACAGGATCATTCATTTCCACTTGTCCAATTCTAGGTTTAAGAGTTTATATTTTTTAGTTAGTTCTTTTGTTTTCTTTTCTAAATGGTTGATTTTATTTTGCAGCTAGTAAAATTTCCTCTTAAAATTTTTTTTTATAATTATTTGGTAATTTTTGTAATTGTAATTTTTTTAAATTTTCCTGCATGATTCATTTCTTTTCTCTATTTTTCCTCTTCTCTCTATTTTTCTTCTTCTCTTCTTTGATTTTTAAAATCCTTCTTGAGTTCTTCTAAGATGTTTTTTGGAAATTGACATCAGTTCTTTAACCCCTTAGAGGCTTCACATGTACACATTTTGTAACTGCTTTCCTCTTCTGAGATAGTGTTTTTATTACCCAATCAGAATAGTAGCAACCAAGAATTATTTTATTTTGTTTACTTGTTTGTTTGGTTGGCTGTTTTTCTGGTGATTTTGTCAACTGAGCTCTGAACCTACAGTATAGGATATATAGTCCCAAATTTATTTATTTATTCATCCATTCATTCATTCATATATTTATTTATTCATTTACTTATTCATTCATTCATTTGTTTATCTATCTATCTATCTATCTATCTATCTGTCATTGATCTGTATGTTCCTTTATTTATTTATTTATTTGTTTGTTTGTTTATTTGTTTATTTGCTGGCGGCTGGAATTCTGCATCCTAACTTTCCATGTTGACCTTTCTAGTGTTTCTAGTTTGTCAGGGACCCAGCTCCAGACCTTGGCCATCTATGGGCTAGGAGACACTTGGGGGTGTGAACCCGCCCACATGGCTGCTGGGAATGCTCAAGTAACAGGAGTGGCTGCCCATGAAGGAGGAACAGGGGAGGAGCTCATGGGAGGAGCTCAGGACTATAGAAAGGATGGGGGCAGGGAAGACAGGAGTCATTTTTTTGCTGCTATGTAAGCAATAAAGACCTACTTGTTAGACTGCTACCAGGTTCTCTGTTCAGTTATTGCCTTCTGTCCCTAATGAGGGTCCGTGCATCTGAAGACCGATGGGTCATCATCCAAAGACCTGGGAAAGGTATGTATCCAGGCGAAGGCTCGGGATAGGTCCCTGAGCACTAGTTTGCTCCCTTTGTTCGGGTAGTACAAAGAACCACCAGCTTTCCACTGCTTAATACTTTGCTCTCCAAGCTGTAATTGGCATTTTCATTGCTAGCAAAGCAACATCAGGACCTCAGTTGTACTGTTTTTCTTGATAGCCTCTCAAACTCTTCTGCCTCCACTGGTCTATAGTCCTCCTTTTCGCATGTGACAGACCTTTTCTTGAAGCACTTTCAAGATAGCTCACTGAAAAGTTGTTTTACTATTTTTAGTGGGTTCTGTCACTTTAGGATATTGTTTGAGATAAACTCTAGGAATTTCTTTACATTGTGCCACCATCTTGACTCTGGTTTGGAAGTTATTGAACTCAGAATTTGCTATCTTTTGATCCATATTTATGATTTTAAATATATTTCCCTAGTTTCAAAACTAAACAGAAATATTAATGTCTAGACTTTAAAATGGTGGGACACTTAAAATATTAATAGTGGAAAGATCTGTTGTAGGAAAAAGAAAAAGCTGATGAGTGGGGTTTTTTTGTTTTTGTATTAACTTTATATTCTGAGCTTAACCAACACCAAATATAATGGGCAGTTGTATATAAAAGTAGAACAGAAAAATATTAGATAACTACAGCCAAGTCTCTTTATAGAGACTACTTTTCCTTCTAAGTATATGATAAGAACAAGTTACAGTTTTTAAATCTGTTTTGTTTTTGGGTTTTTTTTTTTTTGGCCTTTTCTCTGACCTTAGTTTTCTTCCTTTCCCTACATTTTTTAAAACAAGTTGCCTTAAAAATACATCCTCAGCCCTCATTTCTATCAAATCTGATAACTTTAAATTAGAATTACAATATTTCTGAGCTATAGTTCTGATCAGAAGTTGTTTTATCAGCCTCTATTTGAGGTCTGTAAGTTTGGAATGTTCCACCTTCTGCGCCTTTCTCAAGGTCTCTGTCTTTACTTATCAATCTGAAGGGAGGCTCTTTTTGTGTGAAACATACTAATGCCCCTCCAATTGAATCTGCAAGTTTTACTGCAGAAACTGTCAATTAAAGACCAACCTGAGAAGACAGGAATCTGTTCTGGTTATTTAAATGAGAACTTGAATAAATTCTTGTACTTATGACATTTTGTAAAGGAAGGAACTCCAATGTTTTATATGTCTATATCATATCTATGTAAAATACAGAAGAGGAGACAGTAGTCCTGGGGCTAATTGGATCTTTGTCAGTTCTGACATGGAACAGACCTCATGGATGGGTTAGAGAATCATAAAGTTATCAATGACACCTTTATGTACAAATATGTAATTGGTTAGTTGGCTGCCAAAATTTCATATTCCTTTGTCAAAATTCTATATAAATGGATTATACAGTTGGTTGGGGGTAGTATTTGTAAGGGTGCCATCTACCCATGGGATTTTGGTAATAAATTAGAGAATATTCATTTATAAAACTAAATGTGTTGTCCCATTTTAGCCAAAGGAAAATTATGGTTAACATTTCTTTATTCTTTTTTTTCCCTCCCCTAAATGAAATTTACTTAGAATGGATGATTTTTGTATAACAACATTGTCATAAGTGGGAGATACATTTCTAGATCACTAATGTTTTAAATATACAGAGCAAATATAGACCTTAAATTAGAAGCCTATAGACAGTGAGGTCAAATGAATTGAGGCATATAATGCATTCTGTAAACCTTAAAGCCCTATATAAATATTAATATTCTTATTCTTGTCCAGCCATTTGACCTCCATTCTGAACATGATTTCATTGCTTAAATCTTCTACTGAATTCCTGTTCAGCTCAAGTAAAGTTCCTAAATAAATGCAGGTGTGTATTGGTGAATATTTAACATGGGGGAGAGAGAGGAGAAATAAGTATATATACCTTTATTCGTCTTTTTAATACTTTCCTTTTTTTTGATTGATATTTTATTTTTCCAATAACATGTCATGAACATTTTTCAGCATTCATCCACTTGCACATTTATAAGCACACAATTTTGTTCCATCCTCCCTTCCTTCCCCTCTCCTCAGTGAAGAACAGTCTAGGGAACTTGTACAAATACATTTGTGTTTAGCATATTTACATATTTATCATTTAGGACTAAAAGAAAAGAAAGAAAACCATGGGATAGGAAAGAAAAACACAAGAGAAAATTTTAAAACAGTGTAATTAGTGTTCATTCAAATTCTGTGTTTTTGTTTTTTCATCTGGATATGGATGATATTGTCCATAACAGGTCATCCAGGATTATACTACTCATTGAACTGCTGAGAGGAGCTGCATCCATCATTGCTAATTAGCTCACATGTTAATATGTGCAGTGTTTTCTTGGTTCTACTCCCTTCCCTCAGCACCAGTTTGTATAATTCCTCCCATGCTTCTCTAGACTTCAAACATCCATGGTTTTTAATAGTACAACAGTACTCCATAGCATTCATATATCATAACTTGTTCAGTCATTCCCTAATTGATATTTTTTTTTGGCTTGTGCAAGGTAATGGGGTTTAAGTGACTTGCCCAAGGTCATGCAACTAGGTAATTATTGAATATCTGAGTGTATGAACTCAGGTCCTCCTGACTCAAGGGTCTGTGCTTTATCTACCGTGTCACCTAGCTGCTCAAAGTATTTCTTTTCTTTATTTTTTTGGTTTCATTCCCTAATTGATACACATTCTCTCCATTTCTATTTCTTCGTCATTACAAAAATAGCTGTCCCAAAATCCTTTCTTAAATCTAGATGATTATATATATATATATATATATATATATATATATGTAAAAGATACCCTGTTGTATAGTGATTCCTGATTTCTAAGGCATAAATGCTTATACTAAAAAATTAATAAAGGAATCTTTAGAGTTTCTATGAATTAGTTCTAAAAAATTACTGGATGTGGAGTTGAAGGATAAATATTTTATTTCCAGTTTTGGTAATTAAGAAAGTTATTTCCTATTTATGTCTCAGATTTTTTTCCCTCTTGAAAAGAGAGGGAATGGACTTCATGATATCTGAGGCCCTTTGTAAATCTGGGTTAGCCCAGATGCATTAATTGCTTAGATATGTTAACAGATCCCCACTATCCTATCAAGACACTTCCCCAGAGAGACCATGTGGGAATTATGCATCATCATCTCAGGGAATGGGAGAGGATACTTGACTGGCTTATAAGAAAAGAGGAATCCAGTAACCTCCTAAAAAGATGATGAGAAAAAGAATTATTTTTTTCTTCCAGGAATTTTCCATCTTCTGGGTTAGCTAATGATGATACTTCTCAAATAAATTTTAGTATATTTTTTAACAAACCAAAAAAAACCCCAACAAAATAGAAGAAAAGTTAAAGAAGCACTTTTGGTTAGAATTGGAGAAACTGGATTTCATCTCTCTGTGAAACAGTACAATGAAAACAATCCAATAACATAAGAAAAATAATAGGAATGGTTTGAGAGAAACTTGGAAATTTTATATGAGTAAATCCATATGTAGAACCAGAAGAAAAATGTATACAATAATAATGATACTTTTAAAGATAAACAACTTTGAAAGATGAAGAATTCTGATTAATGAATGCTTGACCATCATTCCAAAGGAATAGTAATGAAGCATTTGCAAATTTCCTGACAAAGAAGTGATAGGTTCAAAATATAAGGTGAAGCACAATTTCAATAACAAAGGTAGGAATTTTTTATCCTTCACTTTATAAAATTGGTTCAAGGTTTAGTATTTTTTTTGATGGACTGATGTGTGAAAGGGAGTGAAAATAAATGTTATTGGAAAGACACACATATGTGTGTATATATATGTATATATGGATGCATAGATGTATGCATCCATATAAATATATATATATATATATATACATATATATATATATATATATATATATATATGCATTTGCAAATCTCCTGAAAAAGTGGTGTTAATAGCTTGTATCAAGAATGGAAATAAAAGAATAACTGGGGGCTCCTAGGTGACACAGTGGATAGAGCACTGGAGTCAGGAAGACCTGAGTTCAAATCCAGCCTCAGACACTTAATAATTACATAGCTGTGTGACCTTGGGCAAGCCACTTAACCCCATTGCTTTACAAGCTTAACAAAAAAAAGAATAACCAATTAGGACCAGTACTGAAGTCAGCTTACATGGAGAAAATAGGAATGATTCATACCAAGAATACATTTCTATTTCTCCTCTTCCTCCTCTTGCTTGTCCCCTTTCTTCTCACCCTCCTTTGCCTGTCCCACTCCCCCTTAATCCCTCCTTCTCCCATCCTTTTAATCTCTCCCTCCTGCCTCATCCTCTTCCTCCTTCTTTTGCAAATAGAAATTTTTTCCTGACAAAAATCTGAAAGACATTTTTTCACAGAGTGATACTTTTTGTATTGACAAACTAGATCATGTTTTGTTTCAGTTCTCATCTAGTCCTCAGTCATTGAATAGCCATTGTCTCAAACAAACTGAGATCTGGGAAAGATATTAATTTTAAAAGACCAGGGAGATCTATTGCATCCTGGGTCTTACCCTGTCTCTTGACTCTTGTCCTGTCACTAAACTCTGATGAGAGGAGGAGGAAAGAACATAGATGACTTTGTACAGCTTTGCCTATTTTAAATATAATTCACTTGCAAGTCAAGACATTGCCATCAAGACATCATTGGTCCTCTTCAGAAATGAAATGTTTGGGTAGGATGAGGGAAGGGTAGAGGTAAGTGGAAGCATAAAACAACTGGAAACTTTATATATTAACTGTTGACCCTTGCTAATTAGGTATTAAATATGATTATTTCTATTTGCTCAAATATTATAAGTGATTTCATTGCCCTTTAAATTTTACTACTTCAGAGAAGATTTAGTTACCCTTCTCTGGTGATGGCTATGACTTTGTTATTCTAAAACCATCAAAATTTTTTTCTTGTTCTCCTGTCTAAATTCCAGAAGAAATAGGCTTTCAGAAAAAAAAAAATCACTTTATTCCCCATCCCTGAATGTAGTTGCTAAGGGTAAGTTTAGAAGGCTGGCTCTTCTAAATGAAGTGTTTGTATAAAGTACTGAATATGCTTTTGATATACAACCACTGAAAAGGAAAATAAATGGTCAATCTGGGCACCTGAGTTGAGCAACTCTGGCTGAATAAATATATAACTAAAATTTCTATTCTAGGTTGGGAGTAGTTATACTGTATTAACAATATGATTTCCTAATTGAATTTGTTGGAAAATGTTTACACAGCAAAGGCTGCCATTTTCAAATCACCAGAAAGCAGGCATGATTCTACCATTTTGCCCCTTATTAAAAATTGCTTTGTTCAAAAGCTTGTAAAAGGCAAATATTCCGATGAAATTTTGTAGGTGCTTGATAATTATATGGTTGATACAGTAAAGTAGCATCATTTTTGTATAGCCATTTTTCTTCCTGCTATGGTATAAAAATTTCCTAATGAGGGAATGCCATCCTTTAGTATATTACTGATGGCAGCAGGCCTCAATAACATATTGCCTTTAAGTTTACCAATTCTCTAACATTAGAAGACATACTTATTCTTAAAAAATAATTTTATTTCTTCATAGTGGAGAATTTATTCACATAACTTTATTCATAGGGGCTCTACCATCATCAATTAACATACTAATTGGGAATCAAAATGTTGGACTTGCAGGGTGAAACCAAAATGGCAGTGTAAAGTTAGCATGGTCCTGGAACTGTTCCCTGCCAGAGATAAATGAATCTTCTACTTTGACATTCAAACTACAGATCCTATAAAGAAAAAGAGAAAATTCAAAGAAGTTTTCAGCTGTAGACATTGTGGAAGATCTATCTCTTTGTAGGAAAGGGGGTAAAGTCCAAGAGGTGGGAAAGCCAACAGGTGGCTTTTAGCCAAGGTGCAATCCAGGACTTGGCAGCTTAGCAACAGCAGAGATCCCAGCAGCTAGACAGCAAACCAGCAGGAAGGACTCCAAACCCCCCAAAAATATGAACCCTGAGAAAACTGGGGTAAAAGACAGGACTGGATCAGGAATGAACCACTGGACACAAAGGAGGAAAAAAAAAACCCTCTGCAAAGGCAAGGCCTGAACTACATAGGCAACATCTTGGACAAAAACTAGCCAGGGCCCAAATCCCAATCCCAGTACAAAATCTTGGATCTATACTCCCTATACCCCAGGAGCAGAGCTAAAACAACAAAGATGAACAAAATAGCTAAAAGAGAATTTACTATATAAAAATACTTTAGAGACAAATATGATAGCAATGCCATGACTGAAGAAGAAAGCAGTAAAAAATTACTCACAGGGGAAGTAACAAAACAGTCTATAAATTGGACTCAAGCACAAAAGCTCATCAAAGAGCTTAAAAAAGAATTTAAAAAAATGAAGAAAGGAAGAAGAAAAATGGAAAAAAAGAAATGAAAGTCATGCAGGAAAATTATGAAAAATTGACTAAAGAAATAAAACTCCTTTAAAAGTAAAAGTAACCAGCTTTTGGCCAAGATGGCAGAGAGAAGACAGTCACTGTGCTAAGGTCTCCTGATCTTCCCTCATATATGATATGAAACATACCTCTTAACAGAAATTTGATTAACAAAGTCCATGAAAAGAAGCTAGGGATAAGAACATCTACCTAAAGGGATGGTGGGTGGACCAGGGGCACAGCACAGAGAGGCAGTGGGAGTGGGATGAGAGACAGACTAACCTAAGAACAACTGTGAAGGATTTGACTGTGGGAGATGCAGTATGAGAGCCAAATAGGCTATGGAGATTTTGGCTATGGCAGCAGCACTTTGGGGGCACTCTAGAGGGCCTGGAGGGCTAGTTCAAGTGCAGAGAGTTGCAGAGTGCTGATGGATATGGATCTGCTCAGCTCAGATGGTTTGGAGGACTACAGACTCCATACTTTTATTTCTTTTCTTTTCTTTTTTTTTTAGTTTTTTTTTTTGCAAGGCAATGGGGTTAAGTGGCTTGCTCAAGGCCACACAGCTAGGTAATTATTAAGTGTCTGAGGTCAGATTTGACTCATGCACTCCTGACTCCAGAGCCTGTGCTCTATCCACTGTGCCATCTAGCCGCCCCCATACTTTTATTTCAGTGGAATCCTCATCCCAGACATAGCAACAGCCTATACACTCCAATCCCCCCAGGCTCAGGCATGTGTAGCAGAGCTCTCTCTCAGCTGAAAAGGGAAATTTACATTCTCAACACCTCCTCCCTGCCCCAGGGCACAGCCCACATTGTGCAAAGATAAAAGTATGTAGCAGCACAACCTATGCCTCCAAACAGAGGGAGAGGGCCTCAAATCAAGGTCACAGGCACTCAAGAGAAAGCAACCAGCACCCCCTACTGGCCAGTTCACTAGGAGGTACTAAACTCATACAAGATCTTAGGAAAGTGAAGATTCCCCCATACAAGATCTTAGGAAAGTGAAGAAAGAACAGCGAAAAGGGGTGTCCATGGAAAACTACATAGAAATTAAAAACCCCAACTCAGAGAGATCTAGAATTTCAGAGGAGAATATGATTTGGTCTCCAGCCTAGAAATATTTCCTTGAAGAAATCGGGAAGGACTTTGAAAATTAGTTATAAAATTTGGGAGAAAAAGCCCAAGAGAAAATTGACATCTTACAACAAGAAAAGAAATTTGTGGAAAATACAATTGGTCAAATACAAAAAGAAAATTATTCTCTCAAAATCTCAATTGGACAAATGGAAAACTTCTTCAAAAATTGAATTGACCAGTTGGTAAAGGAATTACAAAAGGTAAATGAAGAAAATACTTCTGTAAAAAAAAAAAAAGATGGATTCTGTGAAAACTAATGGCTTCATGAAATAGCAAGGATGTGCTAAACAGAACCAAAAAATTGAAAAATAGAAAATAGAAAATACCTCATAGACAAAACCACTCACCTCAAGAACAGATTTAGAAGAGACAACTTAAGAATAAATGGACTCATTGAAAATAATGAAGAGGGGAAAAAAGCCTGGACTTAATATTACAGGATTTTTGGATGGAAAATTGGTCTGACAATGTGGAATCAGAGGGCAAAATAATTAGTGAAAGAATACATCAATCCCATCTGGAAAGGGATCCCCAAATTGAAAAAAAAAAACAAGGAATATTGTGGTCAAATTTCAGAACTATCAGATAAAAGAGAAAATCCTGCAAGCAGCCACAGAGAAAAAAATTTAGATACCAAGGAACCACAGTAAGGATTACATAGGATCTGGCAGCATCAACATTAATGGATTGAAAGACCTGGAATGAGATATTCCAAAAATCAAGGGAGCTTGGATTGTAGCCAAGAATTCACTGTCAAACAAAACTGATTCTTCTCTTCTAGGGGAAAAGATGGATATTTAATGAAGTAGGACACTTCCAAATTTTTCTGATGTAAAGGAAAGAGCTAATAGAAAATTTGGACTTCAAACAAGAGAATCAAGACACACATGAAAGGGTTACAAAAAAGGTAAAGAAAAAAACCTTCTATCTAATAAGATGAATCTGGCTATATCCCCACCTAAGGATAAAGTCTCTCATAACTCTTGAGAATTGTAACTCTATTAGAGAGAATATACCTAGCCAGAAATAATGGACACTCATGGGGTAATTCTGACTGATAGAATGATTTTAAAACAATATATCATTTAAAAGGGGGACAGTAAAGAAATGGGAGGATGGAGGAGACTGAATGGGTTAAATCAAATTACATAAAGAAGGACAAAGGACCTATTGCAATAAAGTGGAAGAAGGGAGGAGGTGAGAATCAAGTGAATCTTATTCTCATCAGACTTGGCTTGAAGTTAACATACAAAAACTCAGTTAAAACACTTATCTTACCTTTCAAGTTTTAAAGGGGAAAGGGGGAGGGGGAGGAAAAGAGGAACAGAAGGAAGGGAAAGAAGAAGGAACAAAGGAAAAGGGGAAAGAAAGGGGAGGCATTTGGATAGAAGGGGTTAAACACATTGAAGGTGGTGGGATTCAGAAACAAAATACAGGGGAATATGGATAAAGTAAGAAAGGGGAAAAATACAAGCAGAGGGAAGATAATATGGAGGGCAATAAAGTGTTAGTGAATATAACTTTGAATGTGAATGCTATGAACTCACCTATAAAATGTAAGTGAATAGCAAAGCTGGTTAAAAACCAGAATTCTACAATATGTTGCTTACAGGAAATTCATTTGAAGCAGAGAGATACATATAGAGTACAGGCAATAAGTTGGCACAAAATATATTCATCTGAAGTAAAAAAAGCAGGGGTAGCAACCCTTATCTCAGAAAAAGCAGCTGCAAAAATAGACCTCAATAAAAGAGATAAAGAAGGAAACTATTTCCTCCTAAATGGTACCATAGACAAGTGAACAATTTCAATATTCAATATGTATGCAACAAGTGGTATATCATCTAGATTCGTAGAGGAGAAATTGAATGAGTTACAGGAAGATGTAGACAGCACAACTCTACTGGTGGGAGACCTGAAATTCCCACACTCAGATTTAGATAAATCTAACCATAAAATAAATAAGAAGGAAGTTAAGGAAGTAAATAGATTGTTAGAAAACCTGGCCATGATAGATTGAAAAGGGATAGAAAGGAATATGTTTCTTTTTCTGAAGTACATGGAGCTTACACAAAAACTGACCATGTTCTAGGCCATAAAAACTGAGTAATCAAATGCAGAAAGGTAGAAATAGTGAATGCATCTTTCTTAGACCATAGTGCAATAAAAATCACTTGCAATAATGGGCCAGGGGATTGATAGACCTAAAACTAAATAACCTCATTTCAAACAGTGAATGGATCAAGCAACAAATTATAGGAAGAATTAATTGTTTCATCCTAGATAATGTCAATAGTGAAACAAAATACGAAAGATTATGGGATACAGCCAAGGCATTTGTCAGGGGATATATTATATCTTTAAATGCTTACATGAATAAATTAGAGAAAGAGGAAATAAGTGAACTAAATATGAAACTAAAAAAAAATTTAGAAAAAAAACAATTAAAAACCTCAATTAAATACCAAATTAGAAATTCTAAAAATTAAAGGAGAAATAAATAGAATGGAAAGCAAGAAAAATATTGAACTAATAAATAAAATCAAGAGTTGGTTTTATGAAAAAAATGGAATTGACAAACCTTACGATAATTTGATTTAAAAAAGACAGAAAACAAAACTGCTACTATCATAAATGAAAAAGGTGAACTTACCACCAATGAAAAGGAAATTAAAGTAATAATTCAAGATTATTTTGCCAACTGTTTGTCAATAAATTTAATAATCTAAGTGAAATGGATGAATATTTACAAAAATGTAAGTTGCCCAGGTTAAATGAAGAGGAGCTTAAATACCTAAATAGCCCTATCTCAGAAAAAGAAATTCAACAAGGCATCATTGACCTTGCTAAGAAAAAATCTCCAGAGCCAGATGGATTCACAAGTGAATTCTATCAAGCATTTAAGGAACAATTGGTTTCAATTCTATATAAAATCTTGGGAAAAAATAGGCAAGATGGAACTCTACCTAAATCTTTCTATGACACCAATATGGTACTGATACTTAAAACAGGAAGAGTTAAATCAGAGAAAGAAAATTATAGCCCTATCTCCCTGACGAATATAGATGCAAAAATCATAAATAAAATATTTTCAAATTGATTAAAAAAAGAAAGAAGAAAACCAAATTGGTAATATCACAAATGAAAATTGTGAACCCACCATCTTTGTCCAACTCGATGCCAATAAATTTGGCAATCTAAGTGAAATGAATGAATAATTACAAAAATATAAGTTGCCCAGGTTAAATAAAGAGGAAATTAAATGACTAAATAACCCTATTCTAGGAAAAAAGATATTTAACAAGCCATTATTGAACTCCTTAAGAAAAAAAAAAACTCTCCAGAGTCAGATGTATTCAGAAGTGAATTTTTATCAAATATGAAGGAACAATTGATTCCAATTCTTTATAAGCTTTTTGGAAAAACAGGAGAACAACATGGGAGTGATGATCAACTTTAATTGACTTGTTCATACAAAAAAGGCAGCAATCGGGCACAATTTTGAGATATTTATGATAGAGAATTCCATCTGTATCCTGAGAAGGAATTGTGGAGTTTGGACAAAGACCAATGGCTATTACCTTTAATTAAAAAAAAATGTTGTCTTCTTATGCCATTCTGCTGTTTCTCATACTTATGTTTCTTCCTTAAGGTTACTCTCAAAGGGGAAGGAAAAAAATAAAACAAAGCACATGTTGGTTTAGACCATCAATTTGTATATAACTCTAAAAGGGAGTTCTAATTCTTTACAACTATATAGGGTAGAGTATAATTGACAAGAATGAACCTAAAGGATATGGGTATAGTTGGATCTCATCTCTGAATTGAAGAGTTCCAAGATGACATCACTATATTTGAGACAAAAAGTTCTGAAGAAAAGCAGGGGTGTTAAATTTGAACTTGTGTCTAATTTTCATTTGAACCACTTTAATTCCACTGTGTTTAGCACTTTGTCTAATGAGGGCATCATAAACTTTGAGGACCTGGGTCAGTGTCTCTGTAGCTTTAAATAATTTGTAAAGTTCTCAGGTGAGACCTCCAGAGCCTCCCAGTACTTAGAGATCTTTAAGACTCTTACAGTTAATTAGATCAGGCTTTGACTTAACTGATATTTCAATTAACAAGGGGTTAAATACCCTGGGTGAGGAAGGAGGGGCAAAATGGGAAAGAAAATAGGCCTGGGTGGAGGGACACAAATAGTTCAAGATATGATATGGCTTTGGATGACATTTTGGCTCATGAGAAAGATTGTGTGTACTCAAAAGATACTTGAAAATGGGGTAAGGTAAAAAATGATTATAATTATAATTTGATGCAATTTCATTCAATGTTGCTTATCAAGCAATCAAGCAAATAATCTGTGATACCTTAATATCAATATGAGATTATTAAGCAATCAAATATTCAAATTGTGATCGATGATGCCTGATTAATAGTTTTAGAGCTATAAATAACACCAACCAAAAAGGCACAAAGATTTATAATTTTAGAGGGAAAGAAGGGAAAATGTGAATGCTGAGTTAATTGTATTCAATAGATTTAACCCAGAGAAGGAATAAGATACATTCCCACTTGGTTTTAGTTTCATTTACAGGGAAGGGGGGCACTATGAAAAAGAAAGACAAGGAAAGAAGGAACTGATAAAAGGGAAAGGAAGGGAATCAAAATTTCTTTTTTGAAAAATGCGTGAAAATATATTATATATTATATATTATCATTTGCTAGCTCAATTTCCCTTCTCCATTTTCTTAATAAAACTTTTAAAGGGTTTGATATTCATTAGAGTTCATTCTGCTTTTCATTCAATCAAGAAGAGTTTCCTAGATAAAAGCAAGGTTTACAAGGAAGCAAAGCAGAGAAAAGAAATGTATTGTCAATTGATTGAGGGGACATCTTTGCAATGGAATATTTCATTTGAAACAAAATCAAATCAAATCAAAAGAAGAAAAACCCCAGTATTTTAGCAATTAATCTGCTTTTATTGTTTTATTAAACTTTAAAGTGATGAGAGGCAACATGGTAAGCTTGCAAAAAGGTGGGTATTTAATCAGAAGAGATGGCTTCAACTCCAGCAAGATGTAGTTATACCATTTAACTTGAACTCCAACTTTCCAGTCTTGACCTCCAACTCTTCAACTTTCCATTTCTAAAAATAATAGCTAATCACCTTTGAAAAACATATCATATTAGGGTTTTATAAGCAAAATGATTTGTCATCCTAAAAATGGTACATAAATGTGAATTATTATTTTTCTTAAAGCCTACTACTAGGGGTGGCTAGGTGGTGCAGTGGATAAAGCACCGGCCCTGGAGTCAGGAATACCTGGGTTCAAATCAGGTCTCAGACACTTAATAATTCCCTACCTGTGTGGCCTTGGGCAAGCCACTTAACCTCATTTGCCTTTCCAAAACTATAAAAAAAGCTTACTGCTCCAAATCAGGCAACTTATTTGTTCACTCATTAGGAAATTTTATAATTTTATAATGATAGAAAAGTTAGACTATTATACTTCAAAATGTTGACATATCTCAGAAGAATTGATACAAATATTAGAGACATCACCATATGTACCAACTCACTGACTCTTTGTTAGAACATGAATTAATGCCATCAAGTTTAGGCAATGCATTGTAAAACAATCATAAGTTCTGAATACAAAGCAGTCTTTTGTATTTTTGTCAAAATTTACAACTAGTTCCCATTTTTACCAATATATCAAATGACAGTCACAGTTACAAGTGCAGTATCTGAGAACATAAAATTTTTTCAATAAACATTTTTTGATTTATTTATTGGTTCTACAAATTAGGGAGCAAAAAGCCAGTATTTGAAGCATGTAACCAAAATTAATCAATTGATTATATATATATATATATATATATATATATATATATATATATATATATATGTTACATTATATATTTACTCTCCTCTTCACAAAACTACTAGTTTGCAGAAGAGATCCTTAAAATAATTGTAATTGAAATGTCTTTATTTCCAGTTATATTTGAATTTTGCAGTTCTTGTATTTTTTAATCCAACTAGGAAGGATTAGAATATTTATATCTTCTGGGACATCTAACAATTGTTCTTGAGAAAAGAATTGTAAACAAATGTATAATTCATGCATTTGATAATTGGTCTTCCTTGCTGAGCATTTTAACTGTTCAGTTCTGTTTTAAGTTGTAGCAATTGCATGTTTACTATTTTTCTGTGAAATGATGATTATACTGCTTATATATTCCATGCTTTTTATCAGAATTTACATTAATATCAATGGAAATTTTATGCATGAAACCAGCATTAAATATGGTCCCACCAAGGAGAAGATTTATTTACATTTTTTCTCATTTTATAAATTGATGTATGGTAAATGGAAAACATAAACAATATGAATATCAAAACTCCCAGGAAAAGGTTTCATATATTCATGTGAAGAGGAAAATCCTTAACTCTCTTTCAGAAATTATGCTTATAGCAAATAAATTTGATACACATCTAGTTATCCCATTTGAATATTTTATGCATTCTCCACCATTTAAATTTTATATTGTGCTCTTGAAAAGTATATCAGAGATTTCTTGGAATTGTAATCATTTATTGGTACTATGTTTTTAAATTAATCATTTTGATGTTATATTTTCCCTTTGATATTTACCCACATGAATATATCATTAAATAGAATGAGATAATCAGGGTTTCTACTATGTTGAATTTATAAAACATTGATAAGATTGGAAGAATACTAATGGATCATACAGATTGTCCAGGAGTTGTCACCCAATCTCACCATGTGACTAGAATATCCCTCTTTATTTGCACATTTCTTTGACAATATTATTATTTATTCTAGTTCTACTTCATAATTTCTTGTTTAATGTGTCGGAGATTGTTCATTCTTATCTTCCACCTCTCCATAATCTTTCTGAGTGATTTTCATTCTTAGTTATTTAGGGACTATCTGGTTTTATGACTTGGAAGTATACCTCAACACTTGAAAAATAGTATTCATCATCATTGTCATTATGATTATGATTATCCTCATTATAATTTCCAAATCTCTGTTTCCAGGAGAAATTAAAATAATTTTATGATTTCCCAAAGGCATCTAACACAATTTCTTGTTATTGTTGTAAACTGAGACATGAACCCTGCAGAGTCCAAGCCCATCTTTCCACATAGAATGAAAACCAGAGGGAGATCATGGTTGTAAAAGTCAAGAGTGATTTTTATTCATCAAATATGGATATGATCATGTGGAGTAGACATCTTAACTGTAGTAACTTAGTTTGGGGAAAGCAGGAAGTAGTTTAAATGTTGCTGCTTGTCCTTTTGAGTAAATGATTATATGGCATTAAAGTGAAATGGATTTAAGGAAGAGAAGATTATGCAAAGTAACCAGCCTTATATTCTCCCATGGGACCATTTGGGTCTATTGGCCAGAGATGTTTCAAGATGACTGGAGATAGCCCTTGGTGTAGAAGGTAACTTGTTCTTTTTAAGTCAAGGTCTTTAATTGAGACTTACTGTGATTGAGGCAATGCTAACAATGAGAAGTGACAAATGGAAAAGGGAGATGGGAAATTGGCTAATCTTGGGAAGGAACGAGTCATGTTTTACATAGACAATACCAATCACAAGAAGTGAGGAGTTTCAGCAATAGGGGCACTGAAGTTTTGATACATTGATCATTAAATAATATAAGTACAATGATGATGATGATGATGATGATGCTGAGAGATTACAAATTAAATAGGAGCTCAAATCCATCTGGTAACTCAGGAGGTGCCCAAGAATGGTTTTAACTAAAGTAGTAACACTGATTCTGTATCCAAGTTTGGTTTAATTTTGGTCTCTGCAAAGAATTGTTGGTTTATAAAGTCATTTTGTATTTTGAATGCTCAAATTAATTCCATTCCACTCCTGTTGGCTACCTGGATATTAAGGGAGTTCAAGTAAATCAAGGTAGTTAGCATACTCATTTTCACACTATTTTGGATATTGCCTAGATTATGAGCAACTTTGCGAGTACAATTTGAGTACTGTCTTCCTGAGGTGGACTCCAGAAAGATAATCTCTAAATTAACTATCTAGCAAGAGAGTAAGTAGATGAATGCAATATTTGAATTGTCCAAAACATGGTGATGAATTTGAGTCGCTATTTCAAGTTCTACCAATTTCTAATGGTGTCTATAAATTGTAGTAAGTTTCTAGGTAGCTACAATATTTTCAAAGTTCATTAGAGGATTAAGAACCTGAAAATGCTTAGGGTCCTTTCCCATTAGTGAGACAAGAGAACAAGAGAGTGGTGTTGTTAAAGTAACTTTGTTGAGTTCTTCCCTTGATGTCTGTCCCATTTTAATATAAGAGATGGAATTCAGTGTTATTTAAAAATGAAATTTTCTATCTTCACTTAGCTTAGAATCCATATTCTGTAGTCCTATTGATTTAATACTCTTCAGTTACCTTCCAATGCATAAAGAACATACAGAATATCATATTCTTAAGTTTAGACTTTAGGAATATGGGAACACACACACAGACACACACACACACACACACACACACACACACACATGCACACACAAATTTTCTTTCTTCTCCTTGCCCCTATTTCACCAATTTTCTTTGAGAAAGGGAGATGCCTTTTATGAGTACACATCACATAAAAATGTAAGAAAACATTTATTCTCTATTTCAGACTCATGAACTAAAATGAAAAAGTTGAGAAAACTTTGAAGAATTTCCACTAATCATCTCAGGATCATTGATAGAAAAAAATCTTCCTTAAGCTTACCAGATAAATGAGTTTAACAATAAGTGTCAGGAATAGCCTCTCTGGATCTTTTCACCACAAAGTACCTGTGCGCTCTCTCTGATCATGAATGAAAATATTCATTATTACTTGAAGTTCTGCCTCCTGAAATTCTCTTTTTTTTTTAGATTTTGCAAGGCAAATGGGGTTAAGTGGCTTGCCCAAGGCCACACAGCTAGGTAATTATTTAGTGTCTGAGACTGGATTTGAACCCAGGTACTCCTGACTCCAAGACTGGTGCTTTATCCACTGTAAGACCTAGCCACCCCCCTGAACTTCTATCTTAAGAAAAATCAAAATCAGAAGAGTAAGTGAAAGAAGATGGGAAGGAAAAAGAGGACATGGAAACATATAGTGTCTCTTTTTCTTACTGTATGATTTTCTACTTCAAAAACATACTCAGGGTAAGATAATTTCTGCTATCTTCAAATCTAGATAGGAATCTCTTTTCTAGAGCTTTTAAGACTATTCTATTCAATACTCTCCCCTTCTACAAAGAAGAACAATCTGACTAAGAGCTATTAGAACTGTATTTTCATATACATATTCATCTGCATAAATACATACATATACTGAGACATATATACACACAAACATGAACATGAACATGAACATATGTGTCTGTATAAATATAAACACATGCACAAAGAGGGTAAAATTTTAACAACCAAATGGAGAAAAATATACACTATATGCTTTTGAATTTAATCTGCATTTTAAATGTTTTCCCATCATACCAGTGCAAAATATCATAACAATAAATCGAATCTTAATTTGTAGAATTTGCTGATTTCCAAATTGCAAGTGCTCATACTAAAAATTTAAGGAAAAGCCAACATAATCTGATTTCAAAAGAACCCTACATATTCATATATTAATATGCTTGTGTACATTTATATATCTATGATACCTAGGGATAACATACCTGAAATCTGCACTATTAAATATTGCATCTATAATATATATTAAGTAAATTATAAAGATGATCTTATAGTTCCAAATTATGTTGTCATATCTTAGTCCAGGGCAGATTATCTCTAAATGTAAATTCATGACTTAAAAAGAATGAATTAAATCAATCAATTTAAAAACATATTAAATATAAACAAACCGCAAGAATACACAATTACAGCTCTCCAAAACCCAACACCCAGGGATGGACCCATTTCCAAAACTACCACAGAAAGTTCTCTACTAAATAGTTCATCAAATCCGAAAGGCTACCATTAAATACCTGTATTTGTAAAATTCACTCCTATGCCCCAAATTCCCACAACAAAACAAATCAAAGTAAAAAGAAACTTGTCTTAATAATTTGATCCTTTCTTCCAAGACTAAGAGCTATATATCACTTGCAGAATGATAAAGGCCCCCAAAAGTTGGCACTTGGGATCAAGTAGAAAAGGATGGTGAGATCATGTTAAATTAGAGAGGGATCTACTTTTCTTCCAATTTACATCTTTTTTGAAAAAATATTTATTTATTTTCATTCATTTGTAAATTTGTTCAAATGTGTCCATACGCATTTCTAAGTTACAAAAATTTACTCCTCCCCTCCTTTCCACCTTCATCCCCTTGGTAGTGAACAGTCATGAGAGCATTTTATATATATATATATATATATATATATATATATATATATATATATATATATATATAGTTAAACATATTTACAAATTAGTAATTTTTGGCATGAGGGTTTAGGATTAACCGAAAAAGATACATAAGAGATAATATTTGTAAAGTGTTCATCAGATTCAGTAGGAGTGTTTTCTCCCCCATGTATTTTGTTTTGTGTTGTTTTTCTTCCTCTGCTTTGGGATAATATTGACCATTACCGGTCTAATTCAGTTGTTCTAGCTCTCTGGACTGTCTGGAGGAGTTGCTTCCAGTCATCTCATAATATTGTTGATGTGTACATTGTTCTCTTGACTCTACTCCCTTCCTTCAGCATCAGATCCTGTAAGTCATTCCATGTTTCTCTAGAGTCTGACCATTTGTGGTTTCTTATGGTAAAATTATATTCCACAGTATTCACGTATAATAACTTGTTTAGACATTCCTCAATTTCCAATGCTTTGCCACTAACAAAAAGTGCTGTTAGAAATATTTGGAACATTTAGGGCTATTCTCATGTTTTACAATTTCTTTTGGATATAGTCCTAGATTTGGAATTTATGAGTCAAAGGATATGAATAGTTTTATTGCTCTTTGAGCATAGTTCCATATTACTCTCCAGAAATGCTGAATCCATTCCCAACTCTTTCAACAATACATCAATGCCCCAATCCTCCCACAATGTCTCCAACATTGATCATCTTCCCTTTTTTTCATCTGGGCTAATCTGATAGGCGTGAGACAAGACGTTATGGTTGTTTTAATTTGTACTTCTCTAATCAATAGTGATGTGGAGCATTTTTTCATGTGATCATATATAGTTTTAATTTCTTCATTTGAAAATTTTCTATTCATATCCTTTGACCTTTTATGAATTGGGGAATGACTTGTAAATTTATAAATTTGATGCAATTATCTATATTTTTGAAATGAGACCTTTATCAGAACTCCTAGCTGTGACGATTGTTTCCCAGGTTTCTGCTTTTCTTCTAATTTTGTCAGTATTGATTTTATTAGTGCAAAACCTTTTTAATTTAATATAATCAAAATCATTTATTTTGCAGTTTATAATGTGCTCTAATTTTGTTTGGTCATAAATTTATCCCTTTTCCATAGATCAGATGGATAGAATATTTTTTTGGTTTATTAATGTATCTATGGGATCACACTTTGTGGCTAAATACTGTACCCATTTTGATCTTCTTTTGGTATAGGGTGTGAGATGTGGATCTATACCTAGTGTTTGCCATACTATTTTCCAGTTTTCCCAAAAGTTTTTGTCAAATAGTGAGTTCTTATGCCAGATGTTTACATCTTTCATTTTTTCAAATAATAGATTGCTGTAGTCATTTACTGAAGTTTCTTTTGAACCTAGCCTAATCCATTGATCTATTACTCTATTTCTTAGCCAGTGCTAGGCAATTTTGATTATTGCTACTTTATAGTATAGTTTTAGATCAGTTAGGGCTAGGCCTCCTTCCTTTACATTTTCTTTCCATCAGTTTTCTTGCTATTCTTGCCCCTTTGTTGCTCCAGATTAATTTTGCTGCTTTTTTTCTGTAGCTCATTAAATTAGTCATTTGGTAGTTTGATTGGTATGGCACCGAATAGGTAACTTAATTTAGGGTAGAATTATCATTTTTATTATATTAACTCAACCTAACATGAGTATTTGACATTATTCCAATTATTTAGATTTGACTTTATCTGGGTGAGGAGAGCTTTGTAATGGTGTTCACACAATTTCTGGGTTTGTCTTGGGAGGTAGATTCCCAAGTATTTAATGTTGTCTGCAGGTATTTTAAATGGAATTTCTCTTTCTATCTCTTGTTCTTGGGACATGTTGTTCATATATGGAAATGCTTATGATTCATGTGGGTTTATTTTATATCCTGGTATTTTATTGAATTTGATAATTCTTCCAAGGAGATTTTAGGATGATTTTCTCAGGTTCTCTAGGTATACCATCTTATCATCTGTAAAGATTGAAAGTTTTGCTTCCTCATTGCCAATTCTGATCACTTCAATTTTTTTTTCTTCTTTTATTGCTAATGCTAGCATTTTCAATACTGTATTGAATAGTAATGGTGATAATGGACATCCTTGTTTTACCCCTGTATTTATTGAAAATGTTCTGAGTTTAATCCCATTAAATATAATATTTATTGATGATTTTAGATAGATACTATTTATTATTTTATGGAAAACTCCATTTATTCCTAAATTTTGTTTAAGATGTATTTTATAAAAAGACTTTTTCAGTATCTATTGAGATAATCATATGAATTCTGTTGGTTTTACTATTGATATGTTTAATTATGTTGAGTGTTTTCCTAATGTTGAACCATCCCTGCCTGCCTGGTATAAATCCAACTAGATCATGGTGTATTATTCTGTTAATAACTTGCTTTAGTCTCATTGCTAGGATTTTATTTAAGATTTTTGCATCAATAGCCATTAAAAAGATTGTTCTGTAATTTTCTCTGTGTATTTTGCTTCTTCTTTGTTTAAATATCAGCACCATGATGCTATCATAAAAGGAATTTTGCATAACTACTTTCTTATTTTTAAAAAATAGTTTATGTAGAATAGTAATTAATTTTTCCTTAAATGTTGGTAGAATTCCCTTATATGTCCATTTGAACTCGGATACTTTTTCTTAGGAAGTTTAATGATGATTTCTTCAATTTGTTTTTCTGAAATGGGGTTATTCAAGTAATTTATTTCCTCTTCTGTTAATCTGGGCAACTTACATTTTTGCAAATATTCATTCATTTCACTCAAATTGTCCAATTTATTGGCATGTGGTTGGCATATAGTTCTCCAAACTGTCTCTTTAATTTCTTCCTCATTGGTGGTTAGTTCACCCTTTATATTTTTGATACTGGTTATTTGGTTATGTTCTTTTTAAAAATCAAATTAACCAGAGATTTGTCTATTTTATTGGCTTTTTCATAAAACCAACTCTTAGTTTTATTTATGAAATCAATGTTTATCTTCCTTTCCATTTTATTAATATCTCCCTTGATTTTCAGAATTTGTCATTTGGTATTTAATTGGAATTGTTTAACATGTTCTTTTTTTTAAGGTTTTTGCAAGGCAAATGGGGTTAAGTGGCTTGCCCAAGGCCACATAGCTAGGTAATTATTAAATGTCTGAGACTGGATTTGAACCCAGGTACTCCTGATTCCAGGGCTGGTGCTTTATCCACTGCGCCACCTAGCCACCCTGTTTAACATGTTCTTTTTCTCACTTTTTTAGTTTTATACCCAATTTATTGATCTCCTCTTTCTCTATTTTATTCATATAGGAATTTAGAGTTATAAAGTTTCCCCTCAAAATTGCCTTGGCTGCATGCCATAAAATTTGGTATGGTGTCTCATTATTATCATTTTCTTGGATATAATTATTGGTTTTTCTGTTATTAGCGGTTTGATTCACCCAATATTTAAGATAAAGTTATTTAATTTCCAATTAGTTCTTTGTTTATCTTTCCCTGACACTTTATTATTTATAATTTTAATTACATCATGGTCTGAGAAGTATGTACTTACTATTTCTTTCCTTCTGCATTTAATTGTAAGATTTTTGTGCCCTAGTACACAGCCAGTTGTGGTGAAGGTGCCATGTTCAAGAAATGATATCAAGAAATGTATATTCCTTTCTATTCCCATTAAGTTTTTTCCAGAGTTCTATCATACCTAAATAAGTTTCATGTACCTTCTTAACTTCCTTATTGCTTATTTTGTTTTTAGATTTATCTAGTTCTGAGAGAGAGATTGTGGTCTCCCATTATTAAAGTTTTGTTGTCTATTTCTTCTTGTAATTCCCTCAACTTTTCTTCAAGCAATCTGGATGCCATACCACTAGGTTCATACATGTTTAGTAATAGTATAGCTTTATTACCAATGATGCCTTTTAAGAAGATATAGCTTCCTTTCTTTCCTTATCCATTTTAATGAGATTTATTTTTGCTTGTACTTTGTCTGAGATTTGGATCTCTACCCCAGATTTTTTTTTTTACTTCCACTGAGGGATATTATATTTTGCTCCAACTTTTTATCTTTACCCTGTGTATATTTCTTTGTTTTAAAATTTTTCTTGTAAACATAATATTGTAGGATTCTGGTTTATAATCCATTCTGCTATTGGCTTCCATTTTATGGGACATTTCATCCCATTCACATTTACATTTAAGATTACTAATTCTACATTTAGCTTCATGTTGTTTCTCCATTTATATTTATATTTCCTTTTCTCTTATTCCTCTTCACCAAAATTTTACTAACTTTCCCCTTTGACTTTTATTTTAAAAAATTTAACTTTCAGTTTATTTTCACTCATACTTTTCCTTCCCTTTTATCAGTCCCTTCTTCCCTTATCTTTCCTATTCTCAGTCCCTCCCTTCGCTGTAGATTAAGTTAGATTTTTAAACTCAAGTGGGAATGTTTCTTATTCCCTCACTGGGTTACATCTATTAAATACAATTTCTCAGCATTCAACTTCTCTCTTTTTCCCTCTAAAATTATAAAATATTTGTGCCTCTTCCCTTGGTGCTCTAATATTATTAATCAGGTATCATCAATCATAGTTCAGCTATTTGATTGTTTGAAAAGCTCCTATTGTTATCAAGATATCATCACAGATTGTGTACTTGATTGTTTGATAAGAAGCTTTGACTCAAATTGAATCAAATTAAAATTATAATCACTTTTTATCATTACCCCCTTTTCAAATATTTTTCAAGTTCATGCAGTCCTCCTCACAAGCCAAAGTTTCCTCCAAAGTCATATCATTTCTTGAAATATTTATGCCCCTCCCCCCCCCAGGCCCATTTTCTTTTACACTTTATCCTCTCTCCCTACCCAGGAAACTTAACACCTTGTTAAGTGAACCAATGCCTTTTGTCTCTCCCACTTTTATGACTTCTCCAGGGTACCTAATCCTTAGTTAAAGGAAGCACTGTAAAATTCTTGAAGATCTCTAAGTACTTGCAGACTCTGGAGGTTTCACTGAGAAATTTACAAATGATTCTAACTGTCTCAGAAACTCACATTTTATGATGCTTAAAGATCTATAAGTATTGGAAGGCTCTGGATGTCTCACCTGATCACCTTACAAATGATTTTAAGTAATAGAGACACTGTCTCAGGAACTGCAGTTTATGATACCCTCAAAAGACAACGTGCTTAGCACCTTGTGATTAAAGTGAGTCAAAGTATAATGAGACACTTAAGTTAAAGTTAACACCCTTGCTTTTTTTTCTTTTATGGCTTTTTGTCTGCAAACATAATGATGTATTCTGGGACCTCTTCATTTCAGAGACAAGACCCGATTATACCCATATCCTTTAGGTCCATTCTCTTCAATTGTATTCTACTCTCTAATTTTCCTTAGAGAAGTAAATTTCTAAAGAATTAAAAGTTATATCTTCCCTTTTCAGTGCCAACATTTGTTTAAAAAAAATTTGCTTTTTCAGTCCCCTTTTTCATTTACCTTTCTTATGTAACTCTTCAATCATGTATTTGGCTATTGAATTTTATCTTCTGTTCTGGTCTTTGTGTCAGGAAATTCTGGAAGTCCTCCATTTCATTGAATATCCATCTTTAACCCTGATGGTATATGCTGGATTTTGTAGGGTAGTACAATCTGGGTTGTAATCCCAGGTCCTTAGCTCTCTGAAATATGTTATTCCAGTTCTTCCAATCCTTCAGTGTTGAGGCTGATGGGTCCTTTGTTATTCTGATTGTGTTCTCTTAGTATTTGAATTGTTCTCTTTTTGCTGATTGCAATATTGCCTCTTTTATTTGAGGCTTCTGGAATTTGGCTGTTACAGCCATTGGAGTTTTTATCCTGTAATCTCTTCTTGGAGGGGCTCTGTGGATTCTCTCAATGGTTATATTGTTATCTTGTTCTAATAGATTGGGGAGTTTTCCTTTATAATTTCCTACATGATGGTTTCAGTTTCTTTTGCTGTTCCAGGCATTCTATTAGTCCAGTGATTCATATATTGTCTCTCCTGAATCTGTTTTCTAGGTCAATCATTTTCCTTAGAAGGTACTTTGCATTTTCTTCAATTTTTTCAACCTTTTTATTTTTTCTATGGAATTTTGTAGTTTTATATATTCTACAATCTAATTGGTCAATTCTAAGTTTTAGAATTTTATTTTCTTCAATTGTCTTCTCTGTTTCCTTTTATACTTGGTTATTTTTACTTTTAATGGAGTTGATTTCTTTGGTCATCTTGTCCACAGTTTTCCTGCATGACTTGCATTTCTTTATTCCATTTTTCTTCTTCCTCTCTTCTTTGGTTTTCAAATTCTTTTTTAAACTCTTCAGTGAGCTTTTGTATTTGAGTTCAATTTATAGACTGTTTTGCTACTTCCCCTATAAGTGATTTTTTTTACTGCTTTCTTCTTCAGCTATGGCATTGCTGTCATCTTTATCTGTGAAGTAATTTTCTATATCGAGCACTCCTTTAGCTTTTTTGTTCATTTTGATGTTTTAGTTCTGCTCCTAGGGGTGATATTTTTATTTTTCTGGGTCTGGCACCTGATACTGTGTTTGTTGTTGGCCAAAATGTTGCCTATGCAGATCATGTATGCCTTTGCATATATCTGAGGTCTGAGGGACTCAGAGTCCATACCTTCATTTCAGTTGAAGCTTCTTCCCAGCAAAAACACAATTACAGCTCACCCCACCCAGACTCAGGTGTGAGCAGCAGAGCTCCTGCAGCTGTTAATAGGGAGAGTAATTGCCTCACCCCAGGGCATAGTCCACCATTGTTCTAAGATGAAAGTATTCAGCAAATTCCACCAGTCTCTCCAGGCCAAGGGAGAGGGATGCAAATCAATGTCACAGACACTTCAGAGAAAGCAACCAGCAACCATTAGTGGCAGCCCTTGTGGAGTTATTAAACTTAGTGAATAAAGACTCCAAGGTTCTCATCACCAAACCTCTGTAAACCAGCCCCTCCCCAATACACGATCTTAGGAAAATTAAGAAAGGCCATTGAAAATGAGGGTCCATAGAAAAATCATAGAAGGAAAATACCATAACTTAGAGAAACATAGAACTTATGAGGAGAATATAATTTGTTCTCTAGAACAGAAAGTCTTCCTTGAAGAAATCAGGAAGGAATTTAAAAATCAATTGGAAAATTTCGAAGGGAAAATTAACACCTTGCAACAAGAAAACAAATCCTTGGAAAATACAATTGGACAAATGCACAAAAGAAAGTACTTCTCTCTAAACCTCAATTGTCAAATGGAAAACTCTTTCAAAAATAGAATTTACCAATTGAAAAAAGGAGTTGCAAAAGGTTAATGAAGAAACTTCCTTTCTTAAAAAGAGAATGAAGTCTGTGGAAACTAATGACATCATGAGAAAAAAATTTTGAAAAAATAGAAGAAAACGTAAAATACGTTTAATATACATTTAATACACAATCAGATGATATTTAGAATATTTTTAAAAAATGGGAATGAACTTATTTAAGTTTGGGGTTATTTATCCTGAGTTGAAGCTTTATTTTTTTATAATAGATATTCAACAACATCGCCCAAACTCTTATATTAGATACAGTTCAAAATACCAATACCAAAATACCACTGACCTGTAGAATAGATCAAGAAGAGATCACCTAAGAATTATTGGTTTTTGTGAAAACATTGAAGAGGGAAAACACCTTGGATTTAATATTACAGGATTTAGTGATGGAAAACTATCCTGATATCATGCAGCCAGAGGGCAAAATAATTATTGAAAGACTACATTGATTTCCCTCTCAAAAGGAATCCCCAAATGAAAATGCCAAAGAATATTGTGGTAAAATTCCAGAACTCCCAAATTAAATAGAAAACCTTGCAAGCAGCCAGAATTTAGATATAAAGGAGCCATACTATCGATTGCACAGGACCTGGCTGCATCAACATTAAGGGAATGAAGGGCCTGGAATGTGATATTCCAAAAAGCAAGGGAGCTTTGAATACAGCCAAGAATTCATTATCCAACAAAACTGATCCTACTCTTCAAGGGGAAAAGAATGACATTTAATGAAATAGAATTCCAACTTTTCCTGAGGAAGAGACCAGAGCTTAATAGAAAATTTGGACTTCAAACAGGAGATGCAAGAGAGACATGAAAAGGAAATAAGTTCTATTCAAAACTGAAAGCTACAATGCAAGCATTGTTTGAGAAATTTAGAAAGCATCTGGCAGCTGAAGATTAAACTTATTATATCAAGAAGAGAAAGAAAATGTAAGAGAGGAGAGCAGAAGAGGACAGGAAAGAAGAGGAAAAGACAACAGAAGAGAGGAGAGGATAAGAGAGGACAAGAGCAACCAGATGAGAAGAGGAGAAAGAATTTTCAATCAACAATTCATTATTTTATGACTGATGAAATACTGTACCAGGAAAAATGAAACAAAACACCCATTTTCATTGTTCATCAACTTGTTTTGGAACCCAGTGAAAACTCTTCAAAATTCTGATCCAATGAACCCTGAGTATGCTAATACTTCCAGCCTAGAGCCAACAATCATCAATTCCTATTGAGATAGAGTTGGACAATTGTGCCCATGAGTACTATAGGTGAAATAGAAAACTCTTGCTCCCAAAGTCCTTGGCACTTTCAAATAGAACAGCATAAAGAAATGATATGCTTGTTATCATTGCAGATAGGAGAATGTGAGCTCCCTAAGTATGCAGACTCATCTATTATATTTGTATCCCTAGAACTTAGTACAATGATTTGCATGGTCACTTTTTTCATTTATTTATAATCCTATGTAATTAAACATTTTTATTAGAGAAATATATTATTCTGAGGAGTCTATAAGACTTCACTAGACTTTCAAAGGGGTCCATCGTAAGCAAACACAATGACCCATTTTATTGCTTTCTATGCATAAATATCTAGAATATATATTGATTATACAAAAGAAATTTGAAATATGGTTCCAACTTTTAAGCATCTTGTAGAGATAAGTTAATACAGAGAGTTGATATATTTCTATATGTCAAGATGTGCAAAAGTGGAAAAAACTCATATTTCCTGATATTCAACTGCATGAAATCAGAGACTAATTTTATTTATCTTTCATTTAGATATTGAATAATTATAATATATATGATATTTTCTTTTGGATTACAGTATTTAAGTGAGTATATTATTCTATTGAATGCCATTTCCTTTATTTTTTTTGTTTTTAGTAGCAAAGACAAGGATAAGATCTTGTATTATCTACAAGCACCCATTAATTGTGAATGAGCAAATATGTGATCTTTTATGAAACATTTCTCACAAAAGTCAACATTCATCTTTCTAATTTTCTTGAAAAGAATACATTTAATACACAATCAAATGATATTTAGAGTATTTTTAAAAAAGTAGGAATGAACTTATTTAAGTTTGGGTTATTTATCCTGAGTTAAAGCTTTATTTTTTTTATAATAGATATTCAACAGCATTTCTCAAACTCTTATATTAGATACAGTTCAAAATGATGTCTCAACACTTTCAAAATTATATCTCTTTCACCATGAACCTTCTCTACAGATACATAATATAACCCAGGTGTTCTTAGCACTTTTCCTTCTTCAGTACCATTTCCTGCATCTCAAGAGTACAGAATTTTGATGAATCTTTAAGAAGTGGTTATTAAATTGATGAAAAAATAAAATATGATAATTCCTAGAAAACAGAAATAATTCTTAAAAAAACTTAGAAATACTTAGAAAACAGTTGAGCAGAATCATAAAATATATTTAAATAGTTTACAGAAATAAGAGGGAGGAGGCAATAGAAAATAGAATAGTCAAAGGTTGGGGTGGGTGATTAGGAATTTTATGTTATTTCAGTGAGAGAATTTTAATTTGTTAAAACTGGAGTAGAAATTGAGGCAATATAAAATACATAAAATCACATAGTTAAATAACTTTGGAACTAATAATCAAAATCAGAAATCTTGAGTTTTAGTCCAGTGCTATTCTATGCTTTGTCTTTTTGTTTTGCTTTTTTTTCCTAATACACTAGAACTATTAAAGATGTCACCCATAGATTGAAGCCCACAACAATCTTGAGTACCACCAAAACCGGATAGAATTGTGGGAAATATTTAACAAAATAAAAAATTATAATAAAAATGGTGATGTTTAAACTCTTTTGTAGATTATTGTCATTTAATAATTCTTAAATCAGCTGTCCTTTCTCTATTTTCAAGTTATTGTTTTTCGGATAAGATATTTCACATTTCCTTCTATTTTTAATTCTTTTGACTTTGTTTTATTGTATTTTGATGTCTCATGAATCATTAATTTCCACTTGGCCAATTCCAGTTTTTAAATAATTTTTTTCTTCGATGAATTTTTGTGCATCTATGCTTTTATTTGTCCAATTTTACTTTTGAATCAGTACTTTTCTTCACTGAATTCTTGTGTCGTTTTTATTATTAAGCCAATTCTGCAGTCTGTGTGTGTGTATCTGCCTCTTTCCCCCAACTTCTCTTTTTATAATTTTCCTGCTTAGTCTCATTTCTTTTCTTATTCTTTCCTCCTCTAGCACTTCTATTTCTTCTTTTAGCTTTTCCATAAATTCTTATTGAACATGGGTACAATTAACATCTTTTTACAGGTGGCTTTGCTTGTAGTTGTTTTTACATTGTTGTCTTCTTCTTCTTAGTTATGTCTTGGTCTTTCCTGCCACTAAAGTAACTTTTTATGGTCAAGTTTTGTTGCTGTTATTGTTTTGTTTTGTTTTCTAATTTTTCTAGTCAGCTTTTTGAGGTTCCATGTTAAAGTTGAACTCTGCTTATTTAGGGATTATGAGACACTATTACCAATTCAGAGTTGTTTTTGTTTATTTGTTTGTTCTTTTTGAGAGGGTGGAGAGAAATGCTTAGTTGTTTTTTTTGTTTGTTTTTTTTGCTCCTGTTTTTCAGAGGTAGTTCTGGAGGTCTCTTTTGGTGATTGTACTGTAGTGAGAAACAGGAGGAGGTGTGGTCAAAGTTCTGGTGACCTACAAGTTACTTTTTACCCATTAAGTATCTTGTCTCCCTGTAGATACAAGCTCTAGTGCTCCTCTTTGCCTTGGAATTGTAGTTCCCCATTTCTCCTATAGCCTCACTTGCTTGTGTTCCTCTTGGTCCTGCAATTATGACCAGATCACCTCTTCTACTGAAATGGCAAGTACTAGTTCTTCTCTCTTCCTTGAAATTGTAACCATGGTTCCTATTCCCTATGACTCTTTTCAGCCCTGGAAATATAATACAGAATTGCATATTGGCAATAATGTTGCTGATCAATTCTAGCTGCACCTAGTGTCAGCAAAGGATCCCCTCTAAAATATTTCTAATGAGTTGTTCAGTCCCCTTACCAAATCTGGGCAAAGAACTCACAAACTTCTGCTACTCCTGTTACAGCTGCTTCTATGGCCCTTCTCCAGTCAAATACTGACCATGTTATCACAGACCTTTCTTGATAACCTCCTAAGTTTTCTTAAGTTGGAAAAATGTCTCCCTCTAAATTTGATTAGCTCTATAACTTTTAAATTTGATTTGAGGACTTATTTTATAGATTATAGGGAAACAACATTGGGAGAGTTCATTTATATTGCTTTCTGTTCCCAGCCACCGTGATTCTTCCATTATATTTATTGTAAAGAGAAGCCTCCTGAAGGGTGGCTAGGTTGCACAATGGTTAGAGCACCAGCCCTGGAGTCAGGAGAACCTGAGTTCAATTCTGGTCTCAGACAGTTAATAATTACCTAGCTGTGTGTGGCCTTGGGCAAGCCGCTTAATTCCATTGCCTTTCAAAATCCTAAAAAAATAAAGAAAACAAATTTACAAAAGAGAAGCCTCCTGAATACCGTCATATAAGGCAAATTCATCTCATAACTAGTAGCAATAGAGTTTGGCTTCCAATGTAGTATTCTGATTCAAAATATTGTGCTATTTTCAATCCATGCTGTGTAAATCATCAGATCTGGAGATATGGAAGATGGTCCAAGGTCTCTGACAATCTGTATGTCATCTCTACAAGCAATGAAATATATACTATCATACACACACACATTTCTTGATTGCCTGATAACAATCATTGTTCAGTCATTTTCCAATTATGCTCAAATGTTTATGACCTCATTTGGAATTTTCTTGGCAAAGATACTGATTTGGTTTGCTATTTCCTTCTCCAGTTCATTTTACAGATAACAAACTGAGGTAACAGGGTTAAGTGACTCAACTTTTAAGTGTCAAAGGCTAAATTTGATCTCAAGAAGATGATTGTCTCTTACTCCAGACCTAGCACTCTATCCACTGTACCATCTAGCTGACTAGAACAATTAGCAGAGCCTTGTAATAGGGAACATATGGGTTGAGAAAGAGCTTATCCAATGTATGACAATGAGTAAAAGGAAGTTTTCCATCTTTTTTTCCTCATATTTGACTGATTCACTCTTTGATTATGTCTACTTTCTTAGCAATTTAAATGCTGTTTATGGGACTATGAAGCTAAGACTACCTTCATAATGATGTTAACTGGAAAATATCTCAGAAATGATGTATTCTAAAACCATGCTTTGAATAGGAAAACCAGAATGTTGTTCCGGAGAAGACATAATTTATAGGACACTTGAAACGTTTTTATTTCTTTTAAGAATGTGGGCATAACCAAGGAGTGAATTACTAAAATAGAAAATACCAAATATATCATTTTCCTTTCATTATCAATCACATTTTAGGTGATATTCTTCCCTCACCCAACCTCTCCCTATTACATGGTAGCTCACTCAGTAGCATACTGATGGACTTTTGGTCTCTGTCTATAGGAGTCAGTGTGTTGAGATTTTTCCCCCTATTAATACTCCATAGAATGATGTGCTGGAATGTCTTTTCTTCCTCCTACTCCACTCTTATATGAAGTTTCATGAGTTTCTTAAATGTTAACCCAAATTCTCACTCTCCAAAAAATACATATTTTTGGTTTGCTTCAGATGTTGTTTCTAATGTTTTCTCTAAGCATTAGTTTTGCTGGCTATATCCAGTTTGACCATACATGAATACATACAATTATATGTATGTATTTTTTTAACTAGAAAGGAAAGAGACTTTTAAATGTGATCTGACCTATACAAGATGACACAAGTATACACCTACTGCAGTTATTAACTTCTGAGATGACCCAATCCTGCTATAAGATTCTGGAATATTCTAGGTAATTCTGCCCTGATCATTAATTTCTCATTTTGTCTCACTGGACAAAAAAAAAAAAGATACGGGATAAGGAAGGAGGAAAGGCTCACGAAACCACAGGCATGTAACAAATTATTCTGGAATTATGAATGTGGTAACCTTCAACTAATACTGGTTCTGAATAGTAAAGTAGCAATCAGTAAGATTTTATTAGCCTACAAGCTATATACATAAGTGCCCAGGGAATGAGGCCTGAGGAAGTGATTGGAAAAGGATGTGTTTGTCATGAGAAAATTCTTTATAGGAATTAAGATCTGGAAAAGAAATTACTTTGTTCTGTCCTAAATTAGGTATAGTATCATATATTTCATACATAAGTGCAGTGTAATGGAAAGAAGAAAGACTGCTGAATTTAGAGTCAGAAGAACTGAGTTCAAATCATAGTTCTGCCACCTAAATCTGTATGACATTGAATGAATTACTGAATCTTCCTGGAACACTAACCCCACACCTTAACTTATCAAATAATCTTTTGAATAGTTTCTTTGCCTAGTGTTTATCAATATCTACTTGAATATTCCAAAAATGAAAAGCTGACTACATGTCAAAGCAGTGTGGTACAGTGAAAAAGGTATTGCTATCTAACTTCAGTTCTTTCCTTTAATGCTTAAGTGTGTGATTGTGGGCAAATGAGTTAATTTCTCCAGTCCTCAGTTTCCTTATCCATAAAATAAGGGGATTGAATTAAATGACCTTCAAGATTCCTTCTAAGTATAAAGCTATGATCCAAGATCAAATTACATGTTCAAATCATTTGTCCTTTTCATTTCACAGTCAGACTACTTGATGACTTTCAGCATCCTGGTTCTCAGTGTTTTCTCTCTATCTTCTTAGATCTTAAAATATAGTAGAATGAATGCTATATTTGTAGTCAGACATCTTGGGTTTAAACCCCAGATTTTTTGCTTACCACCTGTGACCATGAAGGTAAATTAGAAAGAGCTTTGTCTCTTCTATAAAATGAGTTGAACCAGATAATGTCTAAAGTGCTTTTTGACTCAAAAGATGAGCTTAAAATTATATTTATTTATCTCTGTGTATTGTATTCCTGTACAATGTCAGTCCCTAGAAGGTGGAAGCTAATTTTCATTTATTTGTCTTTTATCATCTTTGTGAGTTATGTTTTCTTACACATAGTAGGTACTCTATATATTTGCTGTGTTTAATTAAATAGAAAATTTCTTGGGACAGTGAAACTTTTGCTTATGGGTTCAAATTTACCCAGCTGTATATGTAGCGGTTGTTATAGCTAGCAAATAATATTTCTCCAAGCTGTCAAATTTTGTATTGAGAGGTAGGATATGAACCCTTATTTTTCATATTCCAAGGACATCACTTGAACGTCATTCACTATACTATTGTTTTAATGACAGTCAACATGCCCATAGTACATTGAAGTTCAAAGTCATTTATAATTGGTATTATTATATATGATTGCAGCATTCCTCTGATTATAACATTCCAAAAGTAATGAGTTTTACGGTTGAAGAAACTGTTATATAAAAAAAGTTAAATGACTTGTTCTTGATCACACAGTTAATGAATATCAAATACTGGATTTGAACCCATGACTTCTGACTCTAGGATGAATTCCATCCACTACACTAACTGGTAATAAGTTATATAAAATTGTTCTTTTGTTTTGTTTAAACTTATTTTCACTATTTTTATTGTATTATCATTAGTAATAGGCAAGACCAAAGAAGTTTATTATTTAGGGTCCCTAATTTGTTGTTACAGCATCTCTGCCCTCACCCCCCCCCAAAATACAATCTATAATTGATCATCTCCTATTAGTTCTATCAAGGGAGTCACAATAATTGTTTCTCTCTCTCTCTCTCTCTCTCTCTCTCTCTCTCTCTCTCTCTCTCTCTCTCTCTCTCTTTTTCTTTCTCTCCATTACTATCTTTCTCTGTGTGTCATCTCTCTTATTTCTGTTCTGTTCTCTTTCTCTCTCTTCCTCCTTGTCCCAAAATAATAAGATACTTACTGTGAGTTAAGATTCATTATAGAAATAAACTTAGCTGTGAGTACTCCATAGCACTTAGTCTTCAAACAATTTACAAGTGATTTTGCTGTCAGCATTGCAATAGCTAAAGTTCTGCCTTTTTATAGTTTTATAAGTTCCACTGCTAATGGTTGATGTTTAGCTAAGTTCTGGATCTTCCAAGCTGAGCAAGTTATTAGAGATATTTGTATAAGGTAGATGAAATAAAAAAATAATATGGTAATACAGGAAGCATAGGGAGACTGGCAGAAACCATTCTTTGCCACTGCTGGGACTATTCTCATCTTCAAGACTCTATCCCAGCTTCTTTTATTTCTGTGGTCAGCTTGACAGCCTAGGGCTCAGACTCATTTTGCCTTTAATACAGCTTTAAATGACATTTGAATTATGAATACTTTTAAAGACTCATTTGGACTTATATATCTTGGGAGAAGCCCAATGGGGAGAAAATATTAAAAGTAAACATAGAAAATGGCAAATAAACCTGCATAAATGGAAAAAATAAAACAACCTACAAACCTCAGGGGAAGTATATTCAAATAGGCTCTTTTTCAAATCTGCCTATGGCCAGTTGAATTACCTTCCCATTGAGATATGCCAGGGGACCTTTGCCTGTTGAATACAGAAGTATGTGCAATTATAGGATAGTTTGCAAAGTTTAGCAACATATATCATTTATTCACTAGGTGCTTCACGCAACTCTAGGAAACAAGAAGAGAAAATGCTGAGAGGCCCTGAAAAGACCAGGAAAGTGGATACAGATTGGAAATCATGGAAGAAGTTTAGGGATTAGGTAAACCTCAACATCCCCTCAGGATTCAAATTTCAATTCAGAAGTCAGGAAAAACAGACATTGCTTATGTGAACAGACACCAAACAATGATTCAACTTTGTGCAACAGAGAAGAAAACTATAAGTGTCTATAGGGGATTGACTAAGTCTATTTCTATTCTTTTGTTTCTTCTACCTGGAGTTCCCCTCTGAACTCCTACACCAAGATTCATCTTTTATACAAATCATAAAATGGAGAAGAATAAACCGCAATAGGGAATTTCCCAGTTTGATGAAGAAAATAAATCAGTGCTGTGAGCTACAAGGGTTATTGGATTTCAGATAAATAGAACCAAGCTAAATGAATATCTTCTTATATATCCATCAATGAAGAGAAATATTTTAAATGAAAAAAATTTCAATTCATGATACCAAGGAAAAATCTATACAAGCTCATTCAGAGGTTACTTGTAATGAAATCATGCTATTCTTTTAGGGATTATTTAATCAAGAAACTTTTGTTTAGTGGATGCAATGTTGAACTGCAATAAAGGAGAACTGAGTTCAAATCCTGCCCAAGACAATTTTGAGCTATGTGTACAGGGAGGAGTCACTTAAATTCTCTGGTCCTCAATTTCCATGTTAAGTCTGAAGATACTTATTTGACAAAGATGTGGTAGGGAACAAGTAAATTATATTTTAATTCATAAAGTACTATATATATATATATATATATATATATATATAATAACAATTAAGTAGGCCACAAAGTAGTTGAAGTATTCAAATGCCAGATATCTAAGTACAGATCATTTTCCAATCAATAAACATTTATTAAATTCATACTTTGTGTCTTACATTAAATTTTTGTTTATTTAAATATATGGTGGTTTTGAGAGTTTCTAAATATTGTTTTAGTTTCTTTTAACAGGAGAAAGAAAACTTTAATGAAAGCAGCATAAGATAGTAGCATGAGTGTAAAGTTTTTATCCAACAGACCTGAGTTCTAACTCCATTTTTGACTCATGGTAGATATGTGATTATGAATAAAGCACTACATCATTCAGATGAGATGTAACAGATTCCCTAATCTGCATCATTCCATACCAAGGATGTACAGACAATGAAATGCATATATTTGTGATTTTGCTAGCTCAATTTGTTACTTCTAGAAATAATGCTAGAGATTTTTTCTAATAATACAAGAGAAAATGCAAGTTTTTATATTATTACCCACATTATTCAATATATTAGTAGGGATAGAGTATCATAGAGGTTCAAATAAACAGCCTCACTTGTATAAAATTACAAAGGTCTATACCAAATCAATTCAGTTACAATTTAAAATCTTGCCACTAGAGAAAATAAATGTTTACAACACAATCCAATATATATATATATATATATATATATATATATATATATTATATATATATGTATATATATATATGTAATTGATAAAGAATATAAAAATGAAAACGATTGGATGAAAAATGAAAAATTACTGGATGAAAAATTATTGGATGTGCTCTAAGACTATAAACAAGCCACTATCAAAGATGGATATTCAAGTTAAAAGCATCATATGAGAAGTGATCCATAGAAGACATAAAATTCTTCCCAATTCTTTATGAAACTTTCTTTATTTATTTTTTAATATTTTTTTTGCTAGACAATGGGGTCAAGTGGCTTGCCCAAGGCCACACAGATAGGAAATTATTAAGTGTCTGAGGCCAGATTTGAATGCAGGTACTCCTGACTCCAGGGCTAGTGCTTTATCCACTATGCCACCTAGCTGCCCCCCTCTTTATTTCTTATAGTACAATAGTATTCTACCACTTTCAGTGACAGAACCAAGATAACAGAATAGAGGAAACAGAATAGGACATTATCTTAAAAATATATTACTACTAATAAATTCTAGGTCACAATTACAGAGTAGAAGAGTGTTTGCAGTCCCAAGGAATCTGGGGTACTATGGGGTAGTTCTTCTTGATCTTCAAGAAGACAGGGGACCTGAAGAACAATATTGCATGTGACTGCAGGAATCAGGGGCACAGACTGGTAAAGTCAAGATAACACATCCTCTCTGATCATCCAACATGAGACGTCATTAAAACCTTCACATCACTAGAACTAGTTCTGCAAGCAACAGTTGAAATAAACTTGTGACAATGATGCCTCAACCTTCATCCTGGGAAGATAGCTACATTTTTAACATATTGTTCAAAGTCAAGAAATATGCTGGGAAATGAGATCAAACTAACAAAGGAAAACAAAGAAACAAACAAAAAGAACATGACCTTAAGAAATCTACTGTTATGACAGACAAAATCAAGATAAAATTAGAAGACCACCAACATTGCCAAAACTGCTACAAGCAAAACCTCAAATAAAAATGTGTATTGAATAACTGTCCATCAAGAATTCTTAGAAGAGCTAAAAAGAAAGGAGATTAAAAATCATATTTGAGTGATAGAGGGAAAATTGATTCTTGAAAAGGAGTAGAGGGCTTGGAATAGGATATATATTAAATTTTTGGAGCTCATTCCCTGTTCCTTACTTAGCTAAATATCAACTTTTCCCCCTCTGAATTACGACCTAGCAATGAATAATGGGCAAAAAATTTCCAAAGGATACTTGTTCCTGAGCCTAGGTTAACTAAAGGACTGCTTTAGGAAAGCTCCTTAGAAGCTTTTGATATACAAGTGTTCAGGTCTCTTACCATTCCTGGGCCCTACATGATGCTTTGTGATGCTCTATTGCATAGCTGATGTTGCTATACTGTGCTCCTTTTTAGCTCATAGCTCAAGCAGACTTTTCTGTGTACTGTGCCAAGCTGTCCTGGGCTAGAAGAAATTATTCAATGTGTTTTTCTTGTCTTCCATTCAGTTCTATTCAATATTCAATTTGACACATTTCTTAGATTGCTGGATTTCACTCTAACATCTTAACATCTTGACTTTACTCTCTATCAGTTTTCTAAAGAAAATAGAAAGATTTGTAACCAGTATTCTGGTTACAAGATTGATCATTGAATTAATCTCAGTTTTAATATTTATTAGCACTCACTTCCTTTAGGTTATTGTTGGATTTGAAAAATTTCATTGTATGAACTTCCTTTATAATTCTGGGTGGATTTTGGTTCTAGATAAAATTCTAGAATTCTCAGTTTTTTCAGGTTACAATCATTCACTCAAATGAATTTGTAGTCAATTCTATGACCAATTAGGTGTGCATTGCCCATCTCAAAGAAGAAAATCAAGTTTATTTTGATGGTATTACTGCTTTCACATAAGACCACTTCTCTAATACTTCCCATTTCACCTTGTTACCTGTATAAGAAATACCATGCAAAAAACAAGCACAGTTGATGAGGTTGGGGGACAGGGAAATCAATAATACAGAGACACAAAGAAAGAAGTTAACTATAAACAATGCCAATTTTGTACATTATAACTAAATAATTAAAGTTAATATGGATAATCACATCCATTGTTAAATTATCATTCTCTAAGTTATCACAGTGAAATTAAAACTTAGAATAAAAACAAGGTATCCATAACCCCCTCAAATAAAACAACTATCTTTTGGTTTTATAAGAGAAGTTTGGACAGGAAATCTTTATTAGTCTCATGTGCATGTGCATCTGTCTATTGTTAAAATGTAAAAGTAGTGCAATGAAAGGTTTTATGTGTATTTGCTGATTTACTAATAAATATGTCATATGTTGCAGGATGCTTCAAACTCTTATTCCATAAAGGCCTCAGTAGGATTTATTCTTTTTAAATTAGAATATGTTTTAATTTTACATGTTATAATATCAAATACATTTATATACATATATATTTATATGCATACACACATATATATATATATATATATATATATATATATATATACATACACACATCCATCCATCCATACATACATACATACATACATACATACAGGGCACTAGGAGCTGTGGCTCCAGGAACAGGGGCAGTTTCCTGACTTACACTCCAGGGAGCACCAGTCATAACTTGCAATATCAGTGGGGGGACCTCTGCCAGAGCAAGCTCGTGAAGCGCAGCCCTCAGGGCACTCAGCCAGCAGCATGGCCGTGGCAGCCCAGATCCAGGAACTGGAAGCAGGCAGAGCTGGTAGGCAGGAGCCCCCAAGCATGAGTGCTGAGCCTCAGTAGGGGAGTGGAGACTGCCGGGGTCTGTCCTCCTTCCCTGGAACAGGACTATGGGGCTCTGACCACATTGAGATCCTGAATGCAGTCTAGCGCCCCCCATAGAACAGAAGCCCCCCCCACTTCAATCACGTGTCAGAGGAGTGTGCTTGTGGTCATTCACAGACTAGGAGGGAAGACAAAGTCTCACACATGGAGATCCTTGTAGGAGGTTGTCCCAATAATACTCAAAAGCTCAGGAAGCACCCCAAGACCAGGCACAGGCTGGAGAAATGAGTAAATAGAGGAAAAAGAGGAACACCATTGAAAAATACTTTGTCTATGATTCCAAGAAGGATCAAAATACTCAATCTGAAGATAAGCAAGTATAAGCTCTTACATCTAAAGACTACAAGAAAAATGGAAATTGTACTCAGGCTATGACAGAGCTCAAAAAAGACTTTGAAAATCATGTGAGGGTGATAGAAGAAATATTGGGGGGAAAAATGACATAGATGCAGGAAAAACATGAAAAAGAATTGAGTAGCTTAGTCAAGGAGATCCAAAAAAAATGCTGAAGAAAATAACATGTTAAAAACCAGAATAGGTCAAATGGATAAAACAGTTCAAAAAGTTATCAAGAAGAATGCTTTAAAAAGCAGAATTGGCCAGAGGGAAAAAGAAATAAAAAGCTCTCTGAGGAAAACAAATCCTTCAGATGAAGAATGGAACTGAGGGAGGCTGCTGATTTTATGAGAAATCAGGACACAATCCTTCAAGACCAAAGAATGAAAAATTAGAAGAAAATGTGAAACATCTCATTGAAAAAACAACTGATATGGAAAACAGATTCAGGAAAGATAATTTAAAAATTATTGGAATACCTGAAAATAATTATCAGGAAAGGGGCCTTGACATCATTTTCAAAGAAATGCTAGAGGATAATTGCCCTGATATCCTAGAAGCAGAGGGCAAAATAGAAATTGAGAGAATCCACCTATCTCCTTGAGAAAGAGATCCAAAAAAACAAGCCACACGAATATTATAGCCAAGTTCCAGAACTCCCAAGTCAAAGAGAAAATATTACAAGCAGCTAGAAGGACATAATTCAAATATTGTGGAGCTTCAGTCAGGATCACACAGAACTTAGCAGCAACTGCATTAAAAGCTTGTAGGCTTTGGATATTCTGGAAGGCAAAAAGAACTTAGAATGCAACTGAGAATCAACTACCCAGCAAAATTGAATGTCCTCTTCCAGGGGAAAAGATGGACTTTCAATGAACCAGGGGAATCTCAAATGTTCCTGTTGGAATGGCCAGAGCTGAATAGAAAGCTTGTTCTTCAAATACAGGACTCAGGTGATGCATAGAGAGTGGAGAAGGAAAAAATATGAGGGACTTAGTGGTGATGAAATTCATGTCTTCCTGCATAGGAAAAATGATAATGATAATGCTCATATGAACCTTCTTTTTATATTTACTTTTTTATTTAATATTTATTCTCATTTTGTACATATAATGTTTTTACATTAATAAAATATTCTTAAGAGTAAATGAAATACAGCCTCCCCCATAAATATAGACTTGTTTGAGTGATAAAGTAAAGGGGAGAGGAAAAAATTAAAATTAAAAAAATAATAGTAATAATTGTAGATATGGCCAGGTGGTGCAATGGATGGAACACAAACCCTGGAGCCATGAGCACCTGAGCCCACATCCGGCCCTGTACACCCAAATCACCCAGCCATGTGACATGCAAGCCACCCGAACCCCACTACCCTGCAAAAACAAAAAAAAAGAAAAAGAAAAAAGACCCAAAATAAAATAGTAATAATAGTAGGGGTGGCTGGGTGGAGGACAGAGCACTGGCCCTTGTTCCAGGAGCACCTGAGTCCAAATGCAGCCTCAGACACCCAGTGATCACCCTGCAATGCAGCCCCAGGCAGGCCACCCAGCCCCATTTGCCCTGCACCCCCCCAAAATAATAATAATAAAAAATGTGCTTGAGTCTTTGTTCCAACACCAACAACTCTGTCGCAAGGTGGATCACATTCTTTATGATAAGTCCATGGCAAAAGTTTCTTCCATCATATGAAACTCCCACTTTAATAGAGCAAGTAGAAGAATCATTTATGAGAGAGCTGAATTTGAAGTTATAATGTAGTGTAAAAATTGAGTCAATGGTTAAAAGGGAAATGTAGTGGGAGAAAGAAAAAGGAGAGGTGGAATAGGCTAAGATATTTCTTATAATAAGATTTTTTTTATTACAATGAGCTATTGCAATGATGATATGGAATGGGGGAAGGCAAGAGGGAATGAGGGAAATTTTGCTCTCATCAGAGGTGGCTAGGAGAGGAAACAGCATATATACTCTATGGGGTATAGACAGCTAGAGTAAGGAGAGAAGGGGGACAGGGGGAAGGGGTGATGTGAATGATGGCGGAGAGGATAGATCATGGGGGGAAAGTGGTTAAATATAACACATTTTCTTTTTTATTTCTTGCAAGGGGCTGGTGGATGGTGGGCCTAAGGGGTGGTATGTGAGCTTGGGACCTCTTGGCACCAGGGCTGGGGATCTGTCTACTGCACCACTCAACTACCCTACAGCACATTTAATAAAAGGGACAGAGTGAAAGGAGAGAGAAAATATAGCCTATGATAGTGGAGAAGTATGAATGGAGGGAGTTGCAATCAGCAATAGCAACAGTGGAAAAATATATTAGTAGTAACTTTTGTGATGCACTTATCATAAATAATGTGATCCACCCATGACAGAGCTGGAAGTGGTGGAACACAAACTGAAGCAAATATTCTTATTCTTATTTTTATTCTTATTTTTGCAGGGCATGGGTTTGCAGGGCAAATGGGGCTGAATGGCTTACCTGGGGTTGCTCAGCTGGGTGATTGTTGGATTTTTGAGACTGGATTTGGACCCAGGTGCTTCTGGCTTCAAGGCCAGTGCTCTGTCCATTGTGCCACCTGGCTACTCCTACTCCTATTGTTATTATTATTATAATTTCATTTCATTTTATTGTATTTTATTTTATTTTGGGTCTTTTTTTTTTTGTTTTTGCAGGGCAATGGGGTTGGGGTGGCTTGCCCGGGTTCACACAACTGGGTGATTGTTGGGTATCTGGCATTTGGGCTCTGGTGCTCCTGGCTCCATGCTGGTGCTCCATAGATGGCAATTGCCTGGTTGCACCAATTATTATTATTAATTTTAATTTTTTCTCTTTCTGTTAATTTATCACTCATGCAGGTCTATATTTTCTTGGGGTGGAGGGGGTATTATGTTACTCTTAAACAAGAATATTTTAGTAATGTATAAAAACCATCATTTGTACAAAAATAAGAATAAATAAATAAATAAATTAATTAATTAATTAAAAACGAAAAGGACTTCCAGAGTATTAGAAAACTGAAAGAGAATTTATGGGAGATGAGGACAAGAAAGCAATGCCATGTTATTTCTTATATAAGTGTTATATGAGTGGAAGAAAAAATTGAGTTCCAGTCTTACTTCTCAAACAAGACTATCTGTGTCATCAGGGAAATGTCAGTTAATTGTAAACTTCTCAGTGTCTTCAGGTAACTATCTGAGACTAACATAGGAGAGTTATTGAGTGAATTGGTAGGAGTTTTGCATTAGAAATTCTCTATACTTAACAAAACAGGTAATTACCAATTTACAAAAGATAAAAGAAAAGAATAGGAAATAGAATAAGATAATATAGTATAGAATTACAAATATATTTGTTTATTTTTTAAAATTTTTTATTAAAGATTTTATTTATTTTTAGCTTTACAATTTTCCCCCTAATCTTACTTCCCTCCCCCACCCCTCCTCAGAAAGCAATTTGTTATTCTTTACAATGTTTCTATGTTGTACATTGATCCAAATTGAGTGTGATGAGAGAAAAATCATATTCTTAAGGAAGAAACATAAAGTATAAGAGATAACAAAATCAGACAATAAGATAATCAGATTTTTTTTTCTAAATTAAAGGAAGTAGTCCTTGGACTTTGTTCAAACTCCATGATTCTTTATCTGGATACAGATGGTATTCTTCATTGCAGACAGTCCAAACTTGTCCATGATTGTTGCACTGATGAAATGAGCGAGTCCATCAAGTTTGATTAGCACCCCCATATTGCTGTTAGGATGTACAGTGTTTTTCTGGTTCTGCTCATATCACTCAACATCAGTATCCCTCCAGGCTTCCCTGAATTCCCATCCCTCCTGGTTTCTAATAGAACAATAGAGGAATATATTCATTTCAAGGAATCATGTATGCCCTGAATAATTGGTCAATTAAATCGGTTTACGATGGGTCAGGTACTGTGCTAGCTTCTAGTGATTCAAGTCAAAGCAAAACAGTACCTGATCTCAAGGATGCTGGAGATAACAAATTCTTACATACTTAAATATTTATTGAATATGTGGGTGATATAACTAAAGATAAAACTAAGAAAAAGTCCATAGCAAGGAAGAAAATTTATCTAAGTTAAAGATTATATTTTGGCTTAATAATAATAGCTAACATTTCTATAGTGTTTTATGATTTGCAAAGTGCCTTACAAATATTTCATTTTTGTTGTAACACTATCCTTGGGAGGAAGCACAATTGTTATCCCTATTTAAGTGAAAGATTCTACCTTGATTTGACCTCTTCCTTTAGTGAATTGTAATGTATTTATATTTCTTTAGGCATAATGGCATTTCAAACCTGTAAGATGAAATTATGATTTGCTATCCACTTGAAACTCAAACTGTTAAAAAAAATCCGAGATTTTTCACATGAATACATGGAAAGAATTCTATCTAGAAGAAATTACTTTGCTAATGAAAATATATAGCCTTTGACCTAAAATATCCATTAATGTTCTCCAAGAAATATGAAATGAACTTATCAATAAGCCATAAAATACAAATTTGTGTTTTGTCACGAAAACAAGTAAAATTGCTGTGACTATGTCAGAATTCCATAAAACTTGGAAGAAAGACTTCTAAATCATTCAAAAGAAAATGCAAGTATACTACTAAGAGAAAGGGGAAATGAAGGGGAAAAATAGGTATCTCACATATGTCCTGAAAATTTATTTTGTAATAAACCCATCCCACTTTTTAATTTATTTATTTTCTTCCACATGAACATGCATATTTTTAAGTTACAAAGTTTTGATCCACCCTTCCTTCCCAGCTGCCTCCCCTAAGCAGTAAACAGTCATTTTAGCATTGTGTAAATTTTGATAAACATGTTTGCAGAATAGTATTAGTTTTTTCCAGTATGAGGAATTAGGATTAAGGGAGACATATAAGAGATAACTTTTTATAAAGTGTTCATCAGATTCCAAAAAGGTTGATGTGTGTGTGTGTTTGTGTGTGTTTGTGTATTTCTGTTTTTTGTTTTGTTTTTATTCCTCTGGATGGGAATAACAGTCCATAGCTGGTCTATTGTCCTAGATCTTTGTACTGCTGAGAATAGCTGCTTCCACTAAGTTTGTTCATCTCACAATGTTATTATTTATGGGCACATTATTCTCTTTGTTCTACTTCCTTCATTCAACATCAGATCCAATAAATCATTCCATGCTCCTCTAGCAGCTGAGCATTTGTGGTTTCTCACTATTCCATAGAATGCATGTGACACAACTTGTTTAGCTGTTCCTCAATTGATGGGCATCCCCTAAATTTCCAGTTCTTTGCCACTAAAAAAAAGGACTGTTATGAATATTTTGGAACATGTAGGACTTTTCTCTTTTTTATAATTTCTTCTGGATATAGACCTAGAAATGGAATTGTTGGGTCAAAAGGTATGAACAGTTTATTGTACTTTGGACATAATTCCATTGTTTCCAGAAAGGTTGGATCCATTGACAATTCCACTAGCAATGCAGCAATGTCTCAATCCTCCCACAACCTCTCCAACATTAATCATTTTCCCTTTTTCTCATCTTGGCCAATCTGATAGTTGTGAGAAGATGCCTCATTGTTCTTTTAATTTGTATTTCTCTAATCAATAATGATTTGGAACATTTTTCCATATGGTTATTTTTAGCTTTAATTTTTTGTTTGAAAACTGTTCATATCCTTTGGCCATTTATCAATTGGATAATGACTTCAATCTTATAAATTTGATGCAATTCTCTCTATAATTTAGAAATGAGAGCTTTATAAGAACTCCTAGTTATCAAGATTGTTTCCTAGCTTTCTGCTTTCCTCCTAATTTGGCAGCATTGTTTTTATTAGTGTGAAACTTTTTAAATTTAAACTAATCAAAATCATTCATTTTACAGTTTATATTGTGCTCTAATTCTTGTTTGGTCATAAATTTATCCCCTTACCATAGATCTGATAGATAGTGTTTCTTGATCTATTAATTTATCTATGTTGTTGGTTTTTATGTCTAAATATTGTACCTATTTTGACCTTACTTAAATATAGGGTGTGAGATGTGGATCTATTCTTAATTTATGCAATACTATTTTCCAGTTTTCCCAACAATTGTTTGTAAAATAGTGAGTTCTTATCCCAGAAGCTGATGCCTTTGGTTTGTCAAATAGTAGATTGCTGTAGTCATTTACTGTGACATCTTTTGAACCTATCCTAATCCACTGATCCATTGTTCTATTTCTTAGCCACTACCAGGCAGTTTTGATGACTGCTGCTTAATAGTATAGCTTTAGATCTGGTAGACCTAGGCAACCTTCCTTTACATTTTTTCATCACTTCCCTTGCATATCTTGCTCTTTTGTTTTTCCAGATGAATTTTGTTACTATTTTTGGGGGGGTCAGAAAAAATCTATCCACTTTTTATATTAGAAGGGTATATTGATAACAGTGAAAATACTGTGAGGGTCGCTAGGTGGCATAGTGGATATAGCACTGGCCCTGGAGTCAGGAGTACCTGATTTCAAATACAGCCTCAGACACTTAATTACCTAGCTGTGTGGCCTTGGGCAAGCCACTTAACCCCATTGCCTAGGGAAAAAACCTATAAAAAAAGGCAAAAAGAAAAAGAAAATAATGTGTTCATAAGTGCTTCCCTCAAAAAGATCATAGACTTAGAAATGTAAGGGGTCATAGACTCCATCTTGCTTGATGCCCTCATTTTACAAGTGAGAAAATGGAGACCCAGAATCATGAGTGTTTCATCCAAAGACACAGATTTATTCAAACCAAGGATTCCTATCTAAGAATCCAGAATTCTTTTCTTTGCACCATGCTATATCCCTAACACATGTATGACCAAGGTATTTATCATTCGAGGATGTATGCTGTGAGTCAGCTGATAGATATTTCCTGCTATGGGTCTTCTTTGTCTAATTGGATTTTGGAGTGGCGATGACAAAGAAGTAATTGAGTCATTACTCTTTTAGAAAATAACTAATGCCAACTCTACGTTGGACTTACAACAACTGGATTTGGATGAGAAACCCTACCTTGCTAGAAGATGTGTATTTGTGAATTAGCACAAGTCAGAGAAGTTAAAAGCATCTACCTATTTAGCAGTCCTATATACAATGTTTCATATTTTAAGTGCTTGTCAGTGCACACATTTGAATTTTAGGAATTTCATTTATGTTAAAGAAATAAATAAATGTCCATTACCTAAAATCTACTTATTTTGTACTATCAGTAATCTTTACAGACGGGGTTCTATTAACCACATTAAGAAAAAATCTTAAATAAGAGAGCATTGAAGGAATATTCCTCCAAAATCTCAGATAAAGATATAATGAACTTTAAAGTATAAGGAAAATCTGATTTCATCTCTTATGTGTCAAGTTTTTGAAAGACTAATATCATTTATATGAGACTGAAATCAGAGTCATTTTAGAGGAAGGGACATTGTCTAGGATATGACAGATCGGTGACCATGTGCTTCTTTAAGTTTCAGTTTCTTCATCTACAAAATGGGGGAGAATGTTATCTATTTTATTATTGTATTTAGCTCAGAAAGTTGTGGGGGGGTCAAATGAAATAATCTATATTCATGATGTTATTATTGTTAATAAATTCCATTAATTTTGATCATTTGATAAGATGATATGATATAAAGTGAAAATAGAGAAAATGAAACATTAAGGTCTTATGCCTTTCATATATGGAGTAGTATTACTTGCAGCTTATACATTATTTTTTTCAATCTAAATGGCTTATTTGTATATGGTGAAGGGTATAATACTCAGTAAGGTTCATTCAGGTTTGCAAAGATTTATGTGCAATTTATTTCTCCTTTGGGGCAGGTCATGAATTTATTAAACTATGTTTGGAGTCTTATAAGTGGATGGTAATTTGGTAACTAAAGTATTACCCAGTCTTTTGGAGACTTCTAAAAGTGAAATAATGAATTTTTCAGTTAATTAAGAGAGAAGGAGCTCTGTCAGTCAAGTAAGTTTTATCTGGCAGAAATACAAATATAGACGAAGTGCTCTTTCTATTGAGAGAGATTTGTCTTTTTTTTACTTTGTAATTCTCTTTTCCAAGTTTGCAGATTACCTTTCACTACCTTCCCATTTCCCAATCAACTGTGGAATTTTGCAGCAGAGTAAGGAGCAACAACAAGGTATCAAGGTAGTACAATGGATAGAGCACTGGCCTTGGTGGTCTTGGAGTCAGGAAGATGGGAGTTCAAATCCAACCTTAGAGACTTGACTCTTACTAGCTCTGTGAGCTTGAGCAAGTCACTTGGGCAAAGACACGAAATTATTCAAACTCAGGATTCCTAAGAATCCAGAATTCTTTCCTCTGTACCATACCATTTCCCTAACACATATATTATTCAAGATATTTATCATTTAAGAATGTGTGCTATCAGGCAGATAGATTTTTTTCCTGCTAGGGTGTTCTTTATCTAATTGGATATTGGAGTGGTGATAATAAAGAAGTAATTCAATCATTCTCTTTTAGAGTAAAGTAACCAGTGCCAGCTCTACATTGCACTTCCAGCAAGTGGATGAAACTCTAATTGCCTCACATTCGGAACCATCTTCAGTCATTCTGATTCATATTTGGCCATGGGACCCAGATGACTCTGGAGGAGAAATTGAGACTAGTGACTTAGCATAACAACCCCCCTGCCCCTTGCCAGACTCCAATCCAATTCACGTGCTTATTATGACATCACTTTCCTAATGTCATAATTTTCTTCAAGAATAAACAACAAAAAAACTATAATAAGCAACGTGCCAGTAGGAAAAATGTTAGCTTCCATAGAGGAAACAGAAATACTTAAGAATGATGATCAGAACTGAGTCTTAGAGAAAAGCAGACTATAGAGACCAGCTCAGGGAACCTTCCAAGCAGAAACACTCTTTCATTAGAAAGGCTCAGATTTCTTTTAAGTAAAAGAACTTCATAATATAACATTGTCAATAATATAAAACAGCAGTCAAATCACACTTCTGTCGTACAGGCCTAATCATTACAAATAAATGATTTTTTTATAAATTATACAGCTAGATATTTCCATTTTCACATGGGTGTATGGATTAGGACAACTATAACAGGAAACCAGCTTTTGTTTATTCCTCATTAGGGACAAATCTATGAAATACCTTATTTGAAATTTATACCTTTTGAAATGCTTATGCCAATGTTATTTTAGGCAGATATGCATCTACTTTACCATCAAATACAATTTCACTTTTTCCCATCAAATTTAGTTTGTCAGTAATTGTTTTTCAGGAATTCTACTATTTCCACTATACCACATTTGCCTTATGGCTGGTGCTTTCCAGGCTTGCACAAAGAAACACTGACATACAAATACAAACCAAATTCAGACAGCTTGTATTTAGAAATCTAAATATTGGAATAAGAAGGTAAATTATATCTAAGAAAGAAGGATAAAAACCTTGGTAATTTGAAAGGATACCAAAATTAGCTGCATGAATAACTATTTTGGTCTTAAAAACTATAAAATAAAATCTTTTTTTCCAGTTCAAGATGAGTTTCGGTATCTGGAGACTTAATGAAACAAAAATTTTAAGGCTGAAATAAATTGCTTCCAAAGTTACTGCAAGGCATCAATATGAAAATGAGTAAATATATTTTCCTCTATTTTTGTGAACAATTTTAATACTATGGTATCTGTGCAGAAGTAGGTATTATTTTTAGAACATAAATTTAAAGTGAGCATAATAAGAACAGAATTTTTTTGGTTATTCTTATGATCTTTAGAAAATATAAAATAAAATTAAAATTTGGTAGCTCATATATAAGTAATCAGTCTGGTGCTTGCTTTAGTGTCTAGCACTATCATCAAAATATCCAGCATATGCAAGGAAAGTATGGAAAAGTCCATAGAACTCAGTTATCTTTATTTAAATGCTAGTGAATCTTATAATCATTGCCTTTGCTTCATTAAGAGATAACTTTTACTAATTTTTGATTTAGTTCAAAAGTCATATAATTTTGCTATTTTATGGATTTCCAGAAAAACTTATTTTGATCATGTTGGTTTCATATATGTGGGTATGTATGTGTGCACATATGTATGATCATGCATATGTATGCACATTTATACACATATATTTCTTTATTAAGTACATGCTAAGTATGTATCTATTCATTCAATTTACTCTATGCATTTGTGAGAGAACATACTCTAGATTTATAGGGAAAATGTTTTGTTATTCATGTTCATCCTGAAGAGTTTCCCTATGTGAATTTACTGTAATCTAATTGTGCCAAATTCCTAACAATTAAAGATAATGGGGCTGGCGAAATTTTGTTTCAGGACTGCAAACCCACAGAGTATTGTGAATCTGGATAATTTCTAAAATGATGTAGTTTACTACATGTAGTATAATTTGTAAATATTTTTCAATATTTGTAAATTTTGTAATTTGTAAATATTGTAAAAAAATTGTAATATTACAAATATAATTTGTAATATTACAAATATAATTTGTAATAATTTGTAAAATGTAGTATATTGCATGTAGTATACTACACCTACTACTATTAAACTCACATTTATATAGTGCTTGCTATGTACTGCACATTATGTCAAGAACATTATGATTATTATGGCATTAGATTTCCCAGTGACCCTGAGAGTTAAGTACTATTAGTATTTCCATTTCCCAAATGAGGAAAATGAGAGAAAAACAGTGTATTGACTTGCTTAGGATCACACAGCTATTACACGTCTGAGGACATTTTGAACTCATCTTGACATTTGGTCTGGTCCTCTATCTCTACTATGCCTCCTAGCTTTGAAGGTTTACAAAGAACTTAGAGCCTCCAGATCTATGCAGGCAACTTATTGGCAAGTTCTTTAGAATTTTGTGATACATATGGATGGTTTTTGAATGAAGTTTATGTGATCCTCCTGCTCAAAGAAGAAAAAAGAATGCAACCTTACTGGTATTTTTTATCAATAGTATTATAGTTTCCTGAAATCTGTCTACAATAAGAAGTAAGTTGTAATGCCATATTTTTCTGTTTTTGTACATTATTAATCATTGTTGTGTTCAATATGCACATAATTATGCCTTGAAGTTTTAATTTATTTTACTTAGCATGATTGTACTTTCATCCATCAGATCAAATCTTTCCTCATGTCTAAACTATTTACTTTTAAAAAATATAAGGGGGCAGCTAGGTGGTGCAGTAGATAGAGCACTAGCCCTGGAGTCAGGAGGACCTGAGTTCAAATCCTGCCTCAGTCACATAATAATTACCTAGCTGTGTGGTCTTGGGCAAGCCACTTAACCCCATTGCTTGCACACAAAAAAAAAAACCCTAAAAAAAATAAGGTGAGATGTTTTCGAATATTGGAAAAAATCCTGGGCAGAAGATTGTCTGTAAGAGTGAGTAGGCAGGGAGCGGCTAGGTGGAGCAGTGCATAAAGCACCGGCCCTGGGTTCAAATCTGGTCTCAGACACTTAATAATTACCTAGCTGTGTGGCCTTGGGCAGGCCACTTAACCCCGTTTGCCTTGCAAAAAAACGCTAAAAAACAAACAAACAAAAAAAGAGTGAGTGGGCAGAGTATTTCACAGGAGATTTAGTATATGTAAATCACTACATAAATCTTACTTGGAAAAGCTGGGCCCATGTAGATACACACAAATAAATACATATTCACCAGTTTCCCTCCAAACTATTGATTCTATGCATATAGAAAAATATATGTGTGTGTCTGTGTGTGTGTGTGTGTGTGTGTGTGTGTGTGTCTGTGTGTGTGTAAAGGTGAAAAGGAAATATTCAAAGGAGGCACTCAGGGATGCATTTGAGATGTAATGCACTTTGTAAACCTTCAACAGATCACTCTACTTCTTAGCCATTATAATTATACTCAAGTAAAATGAAATGGATAACACATGCAATAATATTGATAATTCTGATCCTAGATCATTCAATCAATAAACATTTATCACACATCCTCAATATACTAAGCAATCTGATGGGTACCAGAAGTTCAAAGACAACAATGAAACCATCTCTACCCTCAAGGAACTTGCATTCTCTTAAATGAAAAAAAAAAACAGGTGCATAATAAGCAAATATATATAAAAATGTTTTATGTATGTTTATTGACATTAAACAAAACAAAAAAAGTAGTTGGGATAGAAATTCTGAATTATCTAAATCTTGGGTTATGTAATCCCTGCTTAGAACTTTCTTTTACTTTGAAAAAAGCCAACAATTCCATGAGGGAGAGGTAAGGAAAAAATAAGATTCAGGTATGAGTCTATTTAAATTCATGGAAATAGAATCTGAAATATTAAGGATGGGAAAGAGCCATATAAGTACTTTGATTGAAAAGTAGTGTACATGATGGAGATTAATTTGTGACAAACCTGGAAAGTTACAGCTGGCTTATAAATAGCTTTAAATGCTAAAATGAGGGGGTAACATGTTTTAGTCTCACAGGCAATTAGCAGATATTAGCATTTTCTAAGGAAAGAGAGTAACATTATCCGAGCTTTACTTTAGGAATATACATTTGGTAGAAGCATAGAGAATACTTTGGAAAAGAGAGCCATGAGGAAGAACATCAATTAGGTTATTCATCTAATGTAGTAATAATGAGAACTTGAATTGGTGTGGCTGAGTGTGAAGGGAAAAGAAGATGGAAGTCAAGAGTCTGTTTAGGTAAAATCAAAACAACTTCCCCATAGGTTAGATTTGATAAGTCTGTGCAGAATGCACTGTAAAAACCCCAAATGATTGAGATTGAGGTTGAGGAGTGAATGAAAGGAAAGGAAGAAGAAAGGGAATAAAGGAATCTTTTTAATAGGAATCTAGAACCAATATAAGGAAGTTATTTCTTCCTTTCTGACAAGCTTGAATTCCCTTTGTATCTGTCACTCACTTAGTACTCAATCATCTCCGTAAAACAGCACTGCTTTCCTTTATATTCTCCCATGTCTGAGTTGCTCTGTCAGTTGGCTCTGCCTGTTATACTACTTCTAGGAAACCATCTGCCCTCACTCTCACCATCACTTTGGCATTAGTAGGAAAAATAGAGATACAATGTAGAGTATGTGGAAGTTTTCTGTCTTATGATGATTGTTAAATGTTACCCAGTCTTTTGTTCTAAGAGACAGAGGTTAAATTTCTGATTTCTTTTTCTGTCACTTTTATTTTTTCACACATTTGCCCTTCTAAATCATTTTCTTCTCATTAATATAGGCTAGTGCTTGTACTTTAATTAGATTCTCAGTTGAGCTGTTAGAATCCAGTGCAAAATAGTGTAGATAGTATTCCTGCTGCCTTAAAGTTATGTTTAGTGAGCTGGATTAAGATAGAATTATACCTTTCCCATTTCTTAGCACAACATTCCCAAGGGAACTCATTAAACTTTATTTTCACAATGCAAAGCCTTCTTTAATGTAATATATTAATGTACAGGGAAGAGTCTTCATTCCCCCCCCATCTTTCTTTTAATTTTTTTCTGTGAAATATCTTCAAAAAGTAGAAAGTTGGAGGAAGAAAGACAGGAAGAACTGAATTTTTAAAAGAAAATACATGGTATTGTAGGTTTAATTTTTTGGGAACTCAGAATTTTTTTTGCCAACAGAATGGGCAAACATACTTGGAGAAGTATATAGAAACATTTTTGGTTCACAAGATGATTAGTGGAGAATAAAGACTCAAATTATTCAAAGCAATTGGGATAAACACTAAATTCATTTTTAAAATATGAATTGTAGAGCAATAGTTTCTAAACTGGAGATTGAGTATTTGGGAAATGGGCAACAGAATTATTACAAGGAGAATGTGAATTCTTTTGCATGCAAAATTTGGCTATTTTGATCTTTATTTGACCTCAATATTTAATGTGACAGTGTAATAATTATACCTTCCTCAGATAAAATGTTTCACACATATACGTAATACTATTTTTGAAATGAATGTTGATGTTGTTCTAATTAATAAAGTGAAAATTCACTGAGAAGTGTTAATGAATCCATAGTAGTTTTGGCCATAATGTATTTTCTCAATTAATGGATATTCATGGTGTAACTACTGTCATATGGAGATCTGAGAATTAATTTCTTCATGTTAAAAAATACTTGAAAACATTAGGAAACACTGAGGGAGATTATATGTTTCAATGTTCTTCCCCCCCCCCACCTTCTGTTTTCCTAACTCAATGTTAAATTATTTTTCATTATGTCTTAGTTATTACTAGAGAGAAAGCAAGAAGTAGTTGGTGTTGGAGGCAATAAGATCTTGGGTCCTCTTTCCTCTGATACATAATGGCAATGTGATCTTTGATAAATCACTTAATATCTAGATTAAAGCAAATCTTGTTACTAAACAAATGTGTTGACCCTTACTGATAAGGAAGTTTAGCATAAACAACTCCCTATATCAATGAAATCCCAGGAAAAAAAAAAGAGTGGAACAATCAAACCTGGATTTACCAGGTCATGGAATTATAAAGGAGATAAGAAGCTCAGATTTCATCTAGTCCAGTATTCTAATTTTAAAGATTAGAAATTTAAGTGAAGGGAAGTTAATTAAACTTGTTTAGTATCACAGAGGTAATAACCATCACAACTGATGAATCAAACCTATGTTTTCTGATTCCATATATAGTACTTTTTTTTCTAATATATTTGTAATGAAAAGATCAATGCCATTAGAAATAACAAAAATATAATTGTTACCACCCTTTAAAAACAAACTGATCATTTGCATAGATTAAACATGACCATTGCAAGAAATTTCCCTCCCTCCTTTCTATAATCAATCTCTAGTAATTTGATTTAACAATCCTAGGTACCCAGATATTTCTTACATCCTTGTATTTTCAAAAATTAAACTTGGTCTCAGTCTCTGTGTGTATCAACATGAACTTTGAAATGAATGGAGCCAAAATTAATGAGACTTAATTGTCTTCATTCCTTTTCAAAGTTTACAACAACATTAAACCAGAAGAAATAGAGCTCTATTTCATTTTTGCAATAGATTTGAATATGGTGTTCCTTTCTTGTGAAAGTTGTAATGGGTTAGAGGCAAGAATGTTATTTCTCCTGAAGAGGAACACCATTCCCTGAATAGATAAGAACAATAATAAACAGCCTGCGGTTGTTATTTTAAAAAATCAGCAACATCAAAAGTCATGTATTTTACATTGCTGGTGATTTGTTTAGCTCTCCATGACTTAGCTTATCCATGTGCCTGTTCAATTGGCAAACCCTACATAAAGGATTGAATAAAGAGCAATGTGGATCATTGCTCCATAGGATTTTTCCTCTTCTCTTAGATATTTAAGCTTCCCCCCTCCACAAATTTAAATTAGACACTCCTGTTATTGTCAATGAATAACTTACTTTTGTTAAAAATAATATGGGGTATCATTTGACTTTTTTGCAAAGAGAAGATTAAGTACTAAATATTCAGTAGGGGATATATCCATAAGTCTCCTGTGGAAGAAAATTAGCTTCCTAAAAATACAGGCTAAATGTGTTATTCATAGTTTTATGGTAAAAAGACATAAAATTGATAAGAAAATATTTGCCATAGAACACAAAATTCCATTAGCAACAAACATCTGTGATATTCTAGGAGAGGAATACACCACAGGCATGCATTACATAGCTAATAGTACTCTTGAATTTCTTCTGGAACACTAGAAAGAGAAAGAACATTGTTTTAAGTAAGGGATTTCACTTCTTTCCACTTTTAACAAAATGAGTTTAAATGATATCACAGATGCTTGGGCAAACAGAACAGCCATAAAATTAATACTTAAAATAAAATAATAGGGAGTTGTTAATGCATGATTCAAGAACTGTAACCAGCATAGGCTGACTTGTGTTTGTCCCAGGAAACCAAGATGGCAGATGAAAACTTCATCTTTCTAGTGCTGAGCCACTTTGTGACTTCTAGTCAGAAAGTTGGAGACCAGGTAATAACACCTGCTTTTGTTCAGTGGGTCATCATAAGTTTAGGGTATCCTCATGATGATAAATCTGTTCTGGGACCACTTTCCTCTCTTGTTAGGACTATACTTGATCAAGATGGAATGTCCTGGCTTGCAGTCCCATTTAATAGTGTTCTGGTGATGGAACTAATAGTAATGATACATATATGGCTTTGGGGTTTCCTAAGATCACTTTTCCCCTCCACTCCATTCTTTTCCTAAATGAAATTTCTTCTCCAGATCTCTGAATTCCATATACAGTTCTATGAAACAAAGAAACAAAGGAGAAAGACAAGGAGTTTCCCCGCACTTAAGACATAATAGACTGTGACTATACCTGGGTAAAAAGAGGAGGTGCTGTCTATACAGTGAAAATGAAGGAAGAACAAAATTAGAGATGTATATAGGGAAAATGTGATGGGTAAGATGAAAATTGCTCTTGCAAATTGGAAAAAGTATGATAACCATAAGTTTAGAACTGGAAGGGAATTTTGTCCAGAAGTAACAAACATGAGAACTGTGGGTCACATATCAAATCAGATTAAAATATACTTGGGAAATGTTTAACAAAATACCTAAAAATTTTATTGAACATTGATAGTGCTAATATGTGGTTTTCTCAAAATGATCTCTAGGTATTGTTATTTAGGATTGTGTCTCTTTCTATCTGAGTTGGACACCACTTATCCAGCTCAATCCTGTCATTTTCCTGAGGAAAAGATAAAGACAAGTATTAAGTATTTGAAGTAAGTATTTGGTATTAAGTAAATGTAGACTCTATGTCTGTCATTTTTTCCCAAAAAGTTCATCTTCCACTGAATGAATCAAAAGGAATTAATAGATACGTAAAGAGCAAAAATGGAGATGAAAAGGGCAAGAGATGGATGAAAGAAGGTGAAAGTAAAGAAGGAAATTAAGGCAAAATGAGAAACCAAAAGGCATTTTGAAAATAAGGGGGAGGGTGCTGGACTTTGCAATTGTCTTATCTTCTGCAAGACATTGGTTTCCTTTTACCCTTAGAATTCTGTTGATTTCCCATTAACTCAAATTAGGCCAATTTCAATAGTTTTGGTGCCTAGTAAACACATGATGTACAGGCAAGCAACATACTTCAGTATTTGGAGAATGAAGGGAGCTCACAGGTCAAAACTGAAACCTTTTTATACAAAAGAAATAGCAACAGTAACAACAACACAGCAAAAGCACTGTTTGAAATATTTTTTTCATGTTAAGCAAAAGCACAAAAGAGCATAAGTGAGGGTATAGACTGGGACAAGAATAGTAAGGTATGAATCTCAGGAGAATTCACATTATGTCAGGTTATCCCTGAATTAGGAACCCTAACATAGCCCAATTTAGATGCCAGATTTTCCAAATTCCTCTTCTATTCCCAGTAGAGATCATTGTCTTTTCAATTTCCATGGAAGCCTACTAGACTATTATACTAGCAACTTTGAAATTGTATAATTATTATTTCTCTTTGTTTCATTACCAAATCACGAACTCTTGAAGACAGGATCTACATTATTTTATCTCAATCAAACAATAAGCATTTCTTTAGTATTTATTATATTCCAGACTCTATTCTAATCACTGGAGATTAAAAAAAGAAGCAGCAAAAGACAATCTCTTCCCTTACTGATCTTAGAGTACCTTTGTGTTCCAAGTCTAGGTGAATTCATTTCATATATGTGGAAACTAAGGCTTCTAGATTTAAAATAGGTTCAGTAAGGTCACAAAGTTAGTAAATAGCAAAGGGAAGAGTCAAACCAAGATCCTCTGATCCTAAAACCATTTAACAATATGTTGAATCATGTTCAAGGTCCTTAATAAATGTTTGTCAGATGGTTTATTTGAAATTGGTTATTCACATTTTCAATCATTTAACAAGAACTAATGAAGGTCTTATTATATTCCAAATATGAAGACAAAAGTAAAACCATCCTTAGCTTCAAAGGGCTCCTATTCTATTGGAAGAAATAATAGGAATAATTATAGACACATACAAAAATATATGAAGAGTAAAATACTAAGAGATTGGGAGAAAGGAAAAGAATAGTATAAGATGGAAAGTGGCAGTAGGAATCAAAAGAGATACCACTTCTCAGTTAACTAGAATATCTTATTTCTTATATGTTCTAGTTAACCAAGTTATTACTGGTTATATGCAATTGTTACCATTTCACATGTCGCCAGGGCATAAATTGACAAAGTCATGCTTTTAATTTATGATTTAACCTCTGGAAAGTTTTGCTTCTGCTTTAAAGTTTCTTTGAAAATTATTGAGAATTGTTTTCTAGGGGTTTTTTTGCAAGGCAATGGGGTTAAATGACTTGCGTAAGGTCACACAGCTAAATAACTATTAAGCGTCTGGATCCGGATTTCAACTCCAGTTATTTCTGCCTCCAGGGCCAGTGCTCTATACATTGCACCCTCTCTAGGTTATTTTCTTCATGGCTCCTAGAATTTTCTTTCTGGCATTTAACAGAATAAGTTCTAAGGGAATCTGGCAGTACAGTAAAGAACAACATTGTAGTTATGATATTCAGTGATTTTCCCTAGGGAAAAAATTGAAATTTTCTATTATATAACAATTCTATAAATATAACTATTTGTCAGTTGCATGTACAATGAAGGAACAATGCTATCTCTTCCTTATTCTTTGTCTCTGCCTACAAAATTTCAACAGCTAAAAATTCAACAAAGAGATGTGGGCTTATTTTTTTTGGTTTATTTATTTAATAATATAACAATAATCCTGTGATAATAAAAATAAGCCCTCCTCCCCCTCAGAAAGATGAGAAACCTCAAGAATAGTGAGAAAGAAGAAAAATGTACATCCCTCTATGTTCAGATTCCAATAGCTCTTTTTCTGGGATGAGTCGCCTTCTTTATCATAAGTCCACCAAGGAAGTTGCTTCAATATTTTCCCCACAGTTACTATTACTAGCTGTATTTTCCTCCATTCTTTTCCTTCCCACTCTCATTTATTCTTTTCTCTCTCTCCTTTCAACATGTCCCTGTTCAAAAGTGTGTTGTATATGAGTACCCTCTCCCATGATCTTCCCTCTCTTCTATAACCTAATGCCCCCTTCCCTCCCCACATTCCCCATTATGCCATCCATTCCTTCTCATTTTTCTCTAGGGTAAAATAGATTACTAGACTACATTAAGTGGCTACATTATTTTTTCTCAGAACCAATTCTGATGGGAATGAAGGCTCACTCATTCCCCCTCGCCTTCCCCCATTCCATTCCATTGAAAAAACTTTCTCTGGACTCTTACATGAAATGTCTTAGCTCCTTCTTCCTTTCTTTTCTCTTCCTTCCAGTACTTTCCTTTATCACCCATAGACTCCATCTTTTTAACATATATATCATATCATCATATCATATCACATCACATCATATCATATCATTATGTTATGTTATGTTTGTTGCATTGTGTTATTCTATGCTATGTTATGTCATGTCATGTTATGTCATGTCATCATATCCATCATATCCTATCCTATCATACTATATTATACTATATCATGCTATATCATACTATACTATGCTGTATTAATTATATTAATTATATTATATATTTATTGTATTGTAAGGATGAGGGAAAATATGAAAAATGCATTGATGGAGGATTTGTAAATGTTTCAACAATTCTGTAAAGAAATTTAGATCTATGTCCAAAGGGCTATAAATCATGTCCACCCCTTGACCAGTATTGCTTCTACTAGGTCTATATTCAAGAAGAGATAAAAACAAGAAGGAAAGAATCTATATGTGTAAGGATATTTATAGCAAGTATTTTCTGGTGACAAGGAATGGGAGAGCATGGAATGCCCATCAATTGGGGAATGGCTAAATAAATTGTAGTATGCATTTATGATGAAATGCTCTTCTTTCATAAGAAATGATGAAGAGGATGCTCCCATTAAAAAATACTTTCATGAGTAGATGTAATTGGAAATGTACTTTATATAAAGTAACTGCAATTTTAGATGATCAACTGTGAAAGACTTACTTTTTCTCAGCAATGCTGTGACCCAAAAATGAATGATTTATGGTAAAGGATATTCCCAGTCACAAAGATAGACCTGATAAGTGTCTGAATAGAGATTGATGCATACTTTTTTTAAAGTAAATTTTCTTCAGTTTCCTCACTTCTTGAGGGCAGGGTTTTATTTACTCTCACAGCATGACTATCATTGCAATGTTTTTCATAACTACTCATTTCTAGTCTATATCAAATAATTTTGAGGGAACGGGGTTGGAGAAAGGGAGAGAATTTAGAACTCAAAGTTGTAAATGTGAATATCAAAACTGTTTTTGCATGTAATTGGGAAAATAAAATAAAAAATTTACTTCATTAGGAAGTGCATAAAACAAATATTGAATGCATTCTATTTAGATCACAATGAAATAAAATCTATTCAGTAAGTGTCTGTGAAAATGATGAATAAAAATTAATTAGATAAATTCTCATGCACCTATACCCTATCTTACTGTTTAGCTGGTGGTAGTGGTTTTTGCTGCTTCTGCTGTTAATTCCCCTAGGGAACCAGGCTTCTGACTTATCCAACTGCCTTCATTCTCTCTCTCTCTCTCTCTCTCTCTCTCTCTCTCTCTCTCTCTCTCTCTCTCTCTCTCTCTCTCTCTCCCTTAGCATCTGCTAACCACATTAATATTTAAATAAACCTTTCTTGTCCCAATATTAAAAAAAATTAGTGCCAAAATAATCCAATCCTAAAGAATGTGTGCATCACAGAACAAATAAAAAAAAGCAAAGCAAAAAGTAAATTCATTAAAGGGAATGACATCATTGTGACCACCAAAAATTATAGAAGATAGACAAAGTAATACATTGGAGAAAATTTATATCTCTAAATGTCGATATCAAGAAAACAAAGAATAAACAAACTATACATGTAATTATATTTAAAAAAACAAATAGAAAATAACAAATTATAAATTCTCATTTATATACCCAAATGAAAATCTTGAAAATCAAAGGTGAATTTGTATGTTTCTTTTACCATTGTGCCAATTTTATTTTTTGAAGATTTTTTTCTTCCTTATTTTTTCATCTTTTACCAAGCTTTGGACTTTTTTTCATATTTTTCTTGTGTCACTGATTTCTTTCCCCAAATTTTACTTTTACTTTCTTATTTGATTTTTTAAATTCTTTCAGAAATTCATATTGAGCTTGTGTCTATTTAATGGTGAGTTTGTATCTGCTTCATATTTTTTGTTTTGTTTGTTTTCCTTTGATGCTTTGCTTTTAGCTATTTAGACATCACTGTCTTTTGAGTACGTGTCTTGATCTTCCCATAGTAGCTATTTTAGGGTCAGATTATTTTTTGGTATTGTTGTTTGCTCACTTTCCTTGTCTAATTTTTATTATTATTTTTATTTCTTAAAGTTGGATTCTGCTTCTGGGGTAGAGTGAGCACTGATACAAGCTTTAGGTTTTTCATGTTGCTGTTTTCAGAGCTAGTTCTGGGAATATTTAAGTTTTTGGTGCTTCCAAAGCAGTATAATACAAGAAGTATGATCAGCTGACCTGATCTCTGGTCTTTACCTTAAAAGGGATCTGGTATATCAGCAGTCTAAAGTACTAACACTTATTGTGTCTCTGAAACTGTGACCATGTCTCCTCTTCTGTAGTCACAGGCAGTAGTGCTCCTTTTTACCTTGGGATTTTACCCTTTTGAGAAATGATAAGCACTCTTACTCATTTTGAAAACTGTGACCCAACCCCAGACTTCCCTGAGGTTTAAAGTACTAATGTTCCTCTTCAAACTGAAACTACTACCCAGAACTGTATATAGGCAGTGCAACAGGGTCCTATACCCATTCTTAGTAAAGCATCCATTGTAATTTATTTCTTGCCAACTGTTTAACTCCCCTGCTATCTCTGCATTAAGAGATACTGAAACTGTTGCTACCACTGTTGCAGCTACTTCCAAATACTGTTGTTTGTGTTGCCACAGTCACTTCTAGGAGTCTGTATGCTTTCAGAGCTTCTAAGGATGGTGTTATACTGGGAAATTTGTTGTCATTACTGTCCTTTTCCTGCTTTTTGCCTAGGAAGGGTCCCTCCTTCTCCTCAAACACAAACACAAATGCTTCTCTATGTACCTGAATGGTGATCAAATGCTCTGATTTTCTGCTGTCATGAGGCTTAGTGATCCTTCCCATCCTGGAACTGTTAATTGGAACTAAGTATGAGTAATGTAGATGTCAAAAGTTACCTTGTCCTATACCTAGTGTCAGTTCAGGTTCCCCTGTAATCTCTTTGTAACTAATTGTACAATTCCCTTACTGGGTTGAGAACTCTCAAAGTTGTTGCTGTTGTCCCAAACATCTGCAAGGCCCAATGTGCTCAAAATAGTATTTTTTCCAGAATCCCAGAATCCAGAACTAGCTTTAAAAACAGCAACATGGGGGCAGCTAGGTGGTGTAGTGGATAAAGCACTGGCCTTGGAGTCAGGAGTACCTGGGTTCAAAACCGATCTCAGACACTTAATAATTACCTATCTGTGTGGCCTTGGGCAAGCCACTTAACCCCATTTGCCTTGCAAAAACCTAAACAAAAAAAAACCCCAGCAACATGGAAGACCTAAAATATAAGACAATGCTCACTCCAGCCTGGAAGCAGAACCCAACTTTAGCATAGTTAAAAAAGATCTCTTCTACTGACCTCCCAATTTATCTTAGGATGGAAAAATGTCTCATGCCAACCACAATTCAGTTTGTTCTATTGTTTTTAAATTGTTTGGAGAGAAATATTGGGAGAATTTCGCTGGGTTTCTGCCTCCGCTCAACCAGCTTGGTTCCATAAGCAGCTTTTATCTTCTAAGATGAACTTTAAAGATATATATATGTGTGTGTGTGTGTGTGTGTGTGTGTGTGTGTGTGCATATATATTCATATTAGAAAGAGCATAGTTGATTGGTTTTGTGGTTCTTGCCCTTTGTTATCAAAGAAGAAGAAAATGACACTTTGATATCATTTTGGTATATTTAAGAGTATAATTATATACATACATACATATATATATATATATATACATATATATGTATATATATATATATATAACATACACATATATACACAATTCTGAGATCACAAATTTCCATTTTAGCTTTTTGGTTATTTTTATTTTTTTTTTAATTTAAGGTAATGGGATTAAGTGACTTGCCCAAAGTCAAACAAGTGGGCAATTATTAAATGTCTGAGGCAGGATTTGAATTCAGGTCCTCCTGACTTCTGGGCCAGTGTCCTATCCACTTTGCCAGGTAGCTGCCTTTGGTTATCTATCTATCTATCTATTTTTTTATTTTTTTCAAATCAAGATTTTGTTCTCTGTCTTCACCACAATTTCTTTCCTTTGGGCCACAGTTTCTATATCATTCTGTTTATAATAACTTTTTGCATTTACCATTATTTTATTTTGTATAATAATCTTTCTCTTCTCACTACTATTAAAGATTCATGAAATGTCTTTAGGTTTAGAATATGACTTTTCAACTTATCAGGAGTCCTAAATCAGGTCAAGGAAACTTCTGGTTTTCTAAGGATATTCTTTCTTTGCTAGGCTTTCCCTTCTCCAGAGACATTTTCTTCTTCAGTTTGCTAATGCTGCCATGTCCCATTTCTGCCTTGTACTCATAACTGATATCTTCTAGACCTTTCAACATTCTACTTAATGTTACTTATTATTTCAGATCTGGGAAGCCAATCCAATGAATCTAAAAAAGATCCCATACCGATGTATAAAAGAATCCATATTTCCTCAATTTTGCTTGATTTTAGGCAGACTATTTAACCTTCCTGAGCCTCAGTTTCTTTATATGTAAAATAAGGAAATTTGACTACATTTACTCTAAGCTTCCTTCCAGCTCTGTGACCTTGAGTCCATGACCAAGTCATTTCTTATATTGGTATGCTACCCTGCTATATATTAAAAAAACATTGTTAATGTTCCAAAATGTCCCTGGAGGTGACTGAAAGCCTGGAATGATATTTACAGCAGATACATCAGATATATGTGCCTGGAACATCCACTAATCTTTCTTCTTTCACCAAATAAGAAGCATTAAATCTAAGAACGGAACTTCGTATAGCTTGTTTTCTCCAAAGACTTAGTCTAGTTTGTTTGTTTTTTTAATGTCAAGGAAAATTGAACATATTTCTGTTTTTGCTTCCATTGTCTCTTAGCTAAATTTTGAAATTTAAAATCTTTCCTTCATATGAAACAAAATATGCCAGCAGTGTAAATGCCTATCAGAATTTAGTATTATTATTATCCATTTTGTTTATCCTGTGGATAGCTGAAAACATCTGTCAGTCTTTATTTTGTTTCCATGTTGTACAATGATCCAAATAGACTGTGATGAGAGAAAAATCACATCCTTAAGGAAGAAACCAAAAGTATAAGAGATAACAAGATCAGACAATAAAATATCTGTTTATTTCCTAAATTAAAGGTTATAGTCCTTGAACTTTGTTCAAACTCTATGGCTCTTTATCTGGATACAGATGTGTTCTACATTGTAGACAGCCCAAAATTATCCCTGGTTGTTGCACTGATAGAATGAGCAGGTCCATCAAGGTTGAACATCACACCCATGTTGCTGTTAGAGTGTACAGTGTTTCTTCTGATTCTGCTCATCTCACTCAGCATCAGTTCATACACATCCCTCCAGGCTTCCCTGAATTCCCATCCCACCTGGTTTATAATAGTACAATAGTGTTCCATGACATGCATATACCACAGTTTGCTAAGCCTTTCCCCAATTGAAGGACATTTATTTGATTTCCAAATCTTTGCCAACACAAAGAGGGCTGCAATGAATATTTTTTAACAAATGATGTTTTTACCCTTTTTCATCATATCTTCATGGTATAGAGTCAATAGTTGTAATGCTGGATCAAAGGGTATGCTCATTTTTGTTGCCCTTGGGGTGTAGTTCCAAATTTCTCTCCAGAAAGTATGGATGAGTTCACAGCTCCACCCACAACCCTTCCAAAAATGATCATTATCCTTTCTGGCCAAATTGGCCAGTCTGAGAGGTATGAGATGGTACCTCAGAGAAGTTTTCATTTGCATTTCTCTAATAATTAATAACTTAGAGCAATTTTTCATATGGCTATGGATTGCTTTGATGGCCTCATCTGTAAATTGCCTTTGCATAGCCTTTGACCATTTGTCAATTGGGGAATGGCCTTTTAAAAAATATGACTCAGTTCTCTGTATATTTTAGAAATGAGTCCTTTGTCAGAATCATTAGTTGTAAAGATTGTTTCCCAATTTGCTACATTACTTTGGATCTTGGTTGTAGTGGTTTTCTCTGTGCAAAAGCTTTTTAATTTAATGTAATCGAAATCATCTAGTTTGTTTTTCATAGTGTTCTCCATCTCTTCCTTAGTCATAAACTGCTGCCCTTTCCATAGATCTCACAGGTAAACTACTTCCTGTAAGCATTTAAAGATATAATATATCCCCCTGAAAGCTTCTTTTAGTGAATCCCATAGGTTTTGGTATGTTGTTTCATTATAGTCATTATCCAGGATAAAATGATTAATTCTTTCTATAATTTGTTTTTTGGTCCACTCATTCTTTAAAATGAGGTTATTCACTTTCCAATTGGTTCTGGGTCTATATCTCCTTGGCCAAATATTGCATATGACTTGTGTTTCATTATGATCTGAGAAAGATGTATTCATTATTTCTGCCTTTTTGCAGGTGATCATTAGGATTTTTTGCCCTAGTGTATGGTCAAGTTTTGCATAATTTCCATGTACTGCAGAGAAAAAGGTATATTCTTTTCTATCCCCATACAATTTCCTCCATTAGTGTACCATATATAGTTTTTGTAACAGTCTATTTACCTCCTTAACTTCTTTCTTGTTTATTTTCTGATTTGATTTATCTAGATCTGAGAGTGGGATGTTGAGGTCTCCCAATAGTAGAGTTTTGCTCTCTTTGTCTTCTTGTAGTTCTTTCAGCTTCTCCTCTAAGAATTTTGATGCCATACTATTGGGTCTATACATATTCATTATTGATATCACTTTATTGTCTATGATAGCTTTGTGGAGTATAAAGTTTCCTTCCTTATCTCTTTTAACACTATTTTTGCAGCTACTTTGTCTGAGATAAGGGTTGCTACCCCGGCTTTTTGCACTTCAGATGAAGCAACATATATTTTTCTCCAACCTTTTACCTTTACTCTATAAGTATATCTATTCTTCAAATGAGTTTCTTGTAAGTAGCATGTTGTAGGATTCTGGTGTTCAAAACACTCTGCTATTCATTTACATTTTAAGGGAGAGTTCATCCAATTCACATTTAAAGTTATTATTACTAATTCTTTATTGCCCTCCATGATATCTTACCTCTTTATTTTTCCCCTTCTCTCCCCTTATCCTGTATTGCCCAGTATTTTCTTTCTGAATTCCACCCCATTCAGTGTGTTTGCCATCCTATATCAGCCCTTCCCCTTTCTATCCCCTTTCCATTTGTCCCTTTTCCCTTCCCTTCCTTTTGTTAATTCCCCTTTTCTCCTTCCCCCTCCTTTTCTCCTTCCCCCCCTCCCCTTTTCCCCTTTTTAATACTTGAAAGGTTATATGTTTTTTTTAAGTTAACTGAGTTTGTGTAAGTTGACTTTAAGCCAAGTCTGATGAGAAGATTCTGGTGTTTCTCATCTCCCCTCTTCCCCTCCATTACCATAGGTATTTTCTACCTCTTAGTGTAATGAGATTTACCCCATTCAATCTTCTCCCTCCTCCTGCCTTGTTCCTGTCCTCCTTTTTAAGGAGTTAGTGTTTTTATAATCACTCTATCTGAGTCATAGAAATTTCTGAGTATCCATCACTTCTAGCTAAGTACATTCTATCTAACAGAGTTAAAATTCTTGAGAGTTTTTAGTCTTTCTCCCAAGTGGGTTTATATAGCCAGTTACATCCCATTGTATAGCAGTCTCATGGATAGGACATGAATATCCTTCACTTCTGCCTAGGTATATTCTCTCTGTGAGAGTTACAATTCTCAAGATTTCTCAGAATCTTTTCCCCCATGTTGGGATATATAGCCAGTTTCATCTTATTTGATAGAAGTTTTTTATCACCCCCTTTTTATTTTTCTCTTGAACCTCCTGTTTGATGTCCAGATTTTCTATTTCGCTCTGGTCTTTTCATCAGGAATTTTTGGAATTCTTCCATTTCATTAAATGTCCATCTTTTTCCCTGGAAGAGAAGGCTCAGCTTTGCGGAATAGTGGATTGTTGGCTGCCTTCCAAGCTTCCTTGCTCTTCAAAATATCTCCTTCCAGGCCCTTGGATCCCTTAATGTTGATGCAGCCAGGTCCTGTGTAATCCTTACTATGGCTCCTTGATATTAAAATTGTTTCTTTCTGGCTGGTTGCAGGATTTTCTCTTTTATCTGATAGTTCTGGAAATTGGCCATAACTTTCCTTGGTGTTTTCATTTTAGAATCTTTCTTGTGGAGGGGATCAATGTATTCTTTCAATAAGCATTTTTTGCTCTGCTCCCATGATATCAGGACAATTTTCCATCACTAGATCCTGTAATATTAACTCCAGGCTTTTTGTTTTCTCGTTAATGTTTTCCAGAAATCCAATTATTCCCAGGTTGCCCCTCCTCGACCTATTCTGGAGGTCAGTGGTTTTACTGATAAGGTATTTTACATTTTCTTCTATTTTTTCTATTTTTTCATTGTGTTTAACAGGTTCTTGCTGTCTCATGAAGTCATTACTTTCTGCAGACTCCATACATATATTTTAGGGAGTTGTTTTCTTCATTAACCTTTTGCAAATCCTTTTCCAGTTGGTGAATTCTACTTTTGAAAGAGCTTTCCATTTGACTGGTTGAGGTTTTGAGAGAATTATTTTCTTTTTGCATTTTTTCCCAATTGATGATCTGGGAGAATTATTCTCATTTTGTATATGTCCAATTGATGATCTGAGAGATTTGTTCTCATTGCATTTTCTAAGGACTTGTTTCCTTGTTGCAAGGTATTAATTGTCTCTCCTAAATTTTCCAGTTCATTTTTCAACTTCTTCCTTATTTCTTCAATGAAGTCTTTCTGTGCTGGACACCAGATCATATTCTCCTCAAGGGTTCAAGGTCTCTCTGAGTTAGGGTCTTTTCCTTCCAAGAATTTTTCTATGGATCCACCTATTCACTGACCCATCTTCATTTTGCTAAGACCTTGAGTTGGGGAGGGGCTGGTTCACAGGGTTTTGGTGAGGATCACTAGAGGCTTTACTCACTGAGTGCAAGTTCTCTGGCTGGACAGTAGAAGGTGTTGGTTGCTTTCTCTGGAGTATTTGTGACCTTGATTGAGGCCTTCTTCCTTAGCTTGAAGGGAAGAGGTGAAGCTATTGAATCCTTTTGCCTTCAGTCAATAGTGGGCTCTAACCTGGGGTGAGTTCATTCCTCTCTCTATTGTCAGTTGGGCTGGTTCTTCTGCTCACAGACATGTGCCTGAGGCAAAAGTAGTTTGTAATTGTTCTTGGAAGAGGCCTCAGCTGCAATGGAGGCATGGACTCAGATTTCCTCAGACAAGAGGAGACCAAGGATGGTGTTTGCAGCTCTCGTGAACCAGAATTTCTCCCCAACACTGTTGGCAAGCTCCAAAGGGTGAGCACCAACAACAGTGTCTCTGCTCCCTAGTTGACTCAAGCCCCCACTGTCTAGTCCCACCTGCTGATCCACAGGTCTTTCTCTCAGGTCCTCAGACTCCCTGTTTCCAATTCAGCTGCTAATCTGAATGATCAGGGGCTGATCTACCCTTGGAGCCCAGACTCACCAGCCCTGACTTGCCCAAGGCTTCTGAGGAAGACAAATCCTGAGGTTAATTGGTCTTTCTCCTGGATTTCTTTCTGGGCATCGTGGATTGCATTTCTGTTAAGAGGTTTGTTTCATATGATAGATGGGGAAAGATTAGGAGACTTAAGAAGTGTGCCTATCTTCTCTCTGACATATTGGCCGAAAGTGTGTATGGAGTTTCTCTGGCCACTTCTAGTGGTTTGAGTCCTTTTCTTTGGGCTGACACAGTAATATTTTACTACTTTCTGTGGATTTAAAATTTGGAATGATAATGCAATTTCTTTTCTTAAGATGGAGGTGGGACCTTCAACAAAGAGAAGAAAAAGCTCAATAAACAAGGACTGCTATTTTTCTTTCTTCCTATCTTTTGAATGTTCTGGGAATTTTAGATTTTCTACACTAATGCTATTGAAGAAAGAGGGCGAAGAAGATAATTTTACAGCAGTTAATGCTGTTGTATTGAATTTGTCCCAATATCTGTTTCTAGTCTTATTGACAAGATTGTGATTTTAAGGGAATGGGAGCTCATAGTTCTTGATTAATATTACTCCACAGGAACTGACTTCTGAAATAACTTCTCAGAAAAGATCACCACTTTATTCTCTTTCTTGCCATGAGATGAGTACCTTGAATAAATTGTTCACACAGTGCAGAACCAAGGTGAAGGTGAAATGCCTTAAAGTAATCAATCCCATTAAGGTTTTTCATTATTTTAACATTTTAAATATCAATCCCCTGGGAAAACATTATAGGAATCATGGATTTTTATGCCATTAATTTTATTTATCAATGCATACTTATGAGTCTTTTAAATTGCAGCTATTTTTGTGGCAAAGATAATAAATAGCTGTCTTATCCCTGATCATTATGTACATTGAATGCTTTTCTAGAACAGAGCGTATTAATTCCATTTTGTAAGACCCTATATATGATGGAAGTCTAAGATTTATATTTTTGTTCCTGGGCCTCCAAGATGATGAGCATAATGAATCAGGTGCAAGAAGGTAATTTTTTGTAAGTAAACTTCCCTAAGACTGAATCAAGTCACACAACAAATAATGTTAGAAAACACACTGGTCAATATGTAAAATATTTTCTCCTACAAATCAATCCTGAATTACTCTCTCCTACAAAAAAAATGTTCCTGCTCTGCATTAGTGGTTTTCAGTAGCATTTACTAATTGTGTGATTGAATAAGTCATTTAACTTCCTTGTCTTTGTTTCCTTATATCTGAAAGTTGTTTAAAGAAAACTTTCCCTACCTTATCATTTTATTGCTCAACTGAAATTGATTTCTTCAAAATTACAAAAGGTAATCATAACTGAGAAATCTGTTTGTTTTTCTCAATCTTTGTAGTTGTTAATGTGAACAACATTTTCTTGGTTCTGGTACCTTTGCTCAGCATCAACTTCTTTCCATGTTGCTCTAAAGTCTAATCATTTATAGCTTTTTATAGAGTCATAGTACTCAATAAAACTCATATACTATAATTTGTTCAGCCATTCTCCAATTGATGGACATTCCCTCAATTTCAGTTCTTTGCCATTACAAAAAAGAACAGCTATAGATAATTTTGGACATATGGGACTTTTCTGACTTTTTATGATTTCTTGTGGATATAGGCTTAGTATTGGTATTACTTGGTCAAAAAGTATGATCACTTTTATTTGTCTATGGGCCTAGTTTCATGTTGTCCTTCAGAATGGCTGGATTAGTTCACAACTACACCAACAATGCATTAATAACCCAATCTTCCCACAACCTCTTCAAGATTGATAATTTTCCCTTTTAGTCATTTTCACAATCGGATATGTTGGTACCCTAGAATTCTTTTAATTTGCTTTTCTCTAATCACTAATGATTTGGAAACTTTTTTTTTTCACATGCTAAAATATAGCTTTGATTTTTTTTATTTGAAAACCATGTTCACATTCTTTGACCATTTTTCAATTCAGAACTGACTTGTAACCTCTTAAATTTGATTGAATTCTACATATATTTTAGAAATAAAACCTTTATCAGAAGGCCTAGCTCTCTGCAAATTGTTTCCTAGCTTTCTTTTTTCCTTCTAATCTTGGCTGCATTAGTTTTTTTTAATGCATGTTTCAATTTAATAGAATTAAAATCATGCATTTTACAATTTAAAATGTACACTATTTCTTATTTTGTCATAAATTTCTTCCCTTGCTGTAGATATGACAAATGGAGTACATCATGATTTGCATATTGGTCTATGGCATCACCTGTTATGCCTAAATTCTGTGCCCATTTTGATTAGAAATTGACTAAAAATCAACTAAAATGATTGAAAATAATTAACAATATCAGCATAGTAGCAGGATATAAAATAAACCTCTAATTTTCCTATTTAAAAAAAAAAAGGAGACAAAGTAATTCTACCAAATCCTTTTTGATATAGAGTTTGAGTTGTGTGTCTATGCTGTTTTTCCCCATACTATTTTCCTGACTTCCTAGCAGTTTTTGTCAAATGAGTTCTTATCCCAGAAGCTAATATCTTTGGATTTGTCAAATAATAGACTGCTATAGTAACTGACTATTGCTTCTTTTGCACCTATCCTAATCCAGTGGTGTAGTATGCTATTTGTCCCAGGCAATTTTTGATGACTGCCATTGTATAACATAGTTTTAGATCAGGGACAGATAGACCACCTTTCTTTCCATTTTTTCCCATCAATCTCCTTGATATTTTTTGTCTTTTTTTCTCCAGAAGAATTTTGTTGCTATTTTTTTTTCTAGCTCTGTAAAACAAGTTTTTGGTAGTTTGATTGGCATGGTACTGAATGAGTAATTTAATTTTAGTAGAATTGTCATTTTTATGATATTACTTCAACCTAACCATTAGCAGTTGGCATCTTAATAATAGTTTAGATCTAACTTTATTTGTGTAAAAACTATTTTATAATTGTGTTCATATAGTTTCTGAATTTGTGTTGAAAGTTGGATTTCCAAGTATTTTATGTTGTTTACAGTTACTTTAAGTAGGATTTCCCTTTCTCTTGCCCTTGGGCTTTGCTGTTTTTATACAGAAATAATGTTGATTTATGTAAGTTCATTTTATGTACAGGTACTTTGCTGAAGTTGTTAATTGTTTAAAATAGCTTTTAGTAGATTTTCTAAGATTCTTTAAGTAAACTATCATATCTCATTGCCTATTTTAATTCCCTCAATTTCTTTTTCTTTTCTTATTACTAAAGGTATCCTTGTTTCATCCCTGATCTTATTGGGAATGCTCATAACTTTGATGGTTTTAATAGGATATTGCTTATTATTTTTTTAGCTTTTTTTGCAGGTCAATTGAGCTAAGTGATTTGCCAAAAGTCACACAGCTAGGTAGATATTTCTTATTATTTTAAGGAAAACTTCAATTATTCCTATACTCTCTAGTGTTTTTAATAGGAATGAATATTGCATTTTGTCAAAGGTTTTTTTAGCATCTTATGAGATAATCCTATGATTTGTGCTGGTGTTATTGATATATTCAATTATGTTACATTTCTAATATTAAAACATCCCTGCCTACCTAATCAAGCCCTGCCTACCTAATATGCCTAATAATAGCATATTATCATAGTAATAACTTGCTATAATCTCATTACTAAAATTTTATTTAAGATTTTTACATTAATATTTATTAGCGAGATTGATCTATAATTTTCTTTGTCTGTTTTGGTTCTTCCCAGTTTAGGAATCAGCACCATGTTTGTGTCATAAAAGGAATTTGGCAGTAATCCTCCTATTTTTAAAAATAGTTTATATAGAAGAAGAATGTTTGGTAGTATTCACTTGTAAATCCATTTGGACCTGGAGACTTTTTCATAGTATGTTTATTGATGGTTTCTTCAGTTTCTTTTTTCTGAAATGGAGTTATTTACATATTTTATTTCCCTTTCTGTTAATCTGAATAGTTTTATATTTTTGTAAATATTCCTCCATTTCCCTCAGGTTGTCAATTCCTTTGGCATGGACTTGGGTAAAATAGCTGGTGAGTTCAACTTTTTTCATTTTTTGATAATGGTAATTTTGTAAAATTGTTTTAATCTAATTAACCAAAAGTTTTTTACTTTATTGATAAAACTTTTCATAAAACCAATATTTGTTTTATTTAGTAGATCAATGATTTTCTTCCTTTAATTTTTATTAATCTATCCTTTGTCAGTATTTCTAAATAGGTATTTATTGGAGATCATCTATTTATTAATTTTACTAGTTTTTTTTAGTTGTAGGCTGAAATCATTCATCTCCCTTTTCTCTATTTTAATCCAAAAGCATTTGAAGGTGTAAAATTTATCCTAAAAACCACTTTGGTTGCATCCCATAAATTTTGATATGTTATCTCATTGTTCGCATTTTCTTGGATGAAATGGTTGAATTGTTGTTTGATCTACTCAGTCTTTAAAATTAAGATATTTGGTTTTCAATTAATTTTTAGTCTATCTTTCCTCTTCTTTCCTTTATTACATGTAAGATTTATAACTCTCTGTGATCCCTTGTAATTCATTTAACATCTCCTGTAAGAATTTGGAGCCTATATCATTAGGTACATATATGTTAAATAATATTTGCCTATCATGCCTTTTTAAAAAAGATATAGTTTCCTTCCATATCCATCTTAATGAGATCTATTTTTGCTTTTATTTTGTCTGAGATTGGGATTGTTATACTTCATTATTTTACTTCTGCTGAAGTGTGGATCTTTCTATTTTAAATGTGTTTCTTGTACATGACATATTGAAAGCTTCTGTTTTTAATCCAATCTGAGATCTGTTTCCATTTTTTTCAGAGAATTCATCCCAATAACAATTACAATTAAGATGTGTAATTCTGTATTTCCCTTCATGCTATATTTCCCCATTACTTTTCTTTTTCCTTTCCTCTTTTTCCTTCTCACCAGTGTTTTGTTCCCTTTCGCCCCTTAAATTTCTTTTAAATTTTAACTTTAACTTTATCTGTACTTTTGCCTTCCTTTTTATCAATCCCTTCTTCTTTTTTTCCTCCTTATTTCCCTGTGTGGTAGATTAGATTTTTATACCCAATTGTGAATGTATGTCATCTCCTCTCTGGGCCAAATCTATTGAAAGTAGGATTTGAAAGTTTTCACACCTTTCCTTCTTTTCCTCTATTATTTTAGGTCTTTGCACCTCTTTACCTGATATTATTTATTCACTAATGGCTAGCCTTCTCCTATATAGTTCTTCCTTTTATATCTTTATTGATTTAATACTGTCTTGTACCTATAATCCCTTTGTTGAAATGTACTCCTTTTATCTGTCCTGATAAAAGTGCCATTCTCAAAGGTTGATTGACTTATTGTTAGATAAGCAGCATTGTCTCATTAGAAATACACTTCTCAATCATAAATCACATCAATTTATAATTACTTTATACCACCTCTTCTTTTCAAATACCTTCCATGGACCCACAATCTTCATGAGCCAAAGCATCATGCAAAGTCAAATCATTTTATGGACCATTTATATCTTCCCCCTTTCCCCACCAGCACTCCAGTATACTCCCTCTAATTGTAGCCAAAGCATCAAGTAAATAAAAATCTGGTTCATGATACTTTCATTCACTCTTTTTAAGTTCACTCTCTGTCTTTGTCTCCTATCATAGACCTAAAACCGTCTCCAACCAAATTATCAGGTACACCTTTTCCCTCTGTCCCTTTAGCACTGTACCCATGATATTAAAATACTTGTTAACTAAAGTATGGATTAAGAAAAGATCACTTTCTAATTTATTTTTGTCCAACCTTTCTAAGTATATTCCCACCCTCTTTCCCTATAGTACAACCCTCCTAAACTAAAGCATGTAATACAGTTGGGTCACCTCTTGACTTAATAATGTATAGATATGACTTCCAGCCAATTGGCAGAAAGAAGACAGGCACTGTATTAAGGTCTCCTGATCTTCCTTCATATATAATCTGAAACAACCCTTTTAACAGAAATGTGATCAATAGGGGTGGCTAGGTGGCATAGTGGATAAAGCAACAGCCTTGGAGTCAGGAGTACTTGGGTTCAAATCCAGTCTCAGACACTTAATAATTACCTAGCTGTGTGGCCTTGGGCAAGCTACTTAACCCCATTTCCCTTGCAAAAACCTAAACACACACACACACACACACACACACACACACACACACACACAGAAATGTGATCAATAAAACCCAGAAAAATAAAATAGAAGAAGAATATCTACTTCAAGGTTTATCTTCTGGGACTGTGAGTGAGACAGGCACAGAAAGCAGAAACCCTGCTTGGAGTGGTAAGAGCCAGAATAATCTGGGATCTGCTGCAGAGGTTTTGACTGAAAGGGCTGTGGCTCAAGAGCCAGCTGGGGAGTGGAGGTCTTGACTGTGAGACTGAAAGTCTGGGGCTCACCAGCAGGGCTAGAAGGTGAGTTCCACTGTGGAGTGAGGCTGAACATCAATCCCCTGAGCTCCTCTGGTTTGGAGGACCTTAGACTCCATACCTTCATTTCAGCTGAACAAATAGAACAAATACAATTCCAGCCCACATTGTACCCAGGCTCAGGCATGGGCAGTAGAGCTCCCTCATCTATGAATAAGGAGAGTAATTACCTTGCCTCAGAGCATAGTCCACAGTATTCAAGGATAAAAGTATTCAGCAAGACTACACACACACCCTCCAGGCCAAGGGAAAGGGTCTCAATTAAAGGTCACAGAGACCCCAAAGAAAGCAATCAACACCCCAGACTAACCAGCCCCACTTAGAATTATTAAACTCAATGTGCAAAGTCTCTAGCATGTCCTATTGACTGCCTCACTTGTAATTACTAAACCCAGTGCATAAAGCTTCTAGGGTTCCCTACACCAAACCTCTTTGAGCCAGCCCCTTCCCAAACAGAAGATCTTAGGAAAATAAAGAAAGGTCAGAGGAAAGAGGGATCCATAGAAAAAATCCTAGAAGGAAAATACCTAATTCAGAGAGATCTAGAACCTCTGAGAATCTGATTTGTTCTCCAGCATGGACAGACTTCCTTGAAGAAATCAGTAAGGAGTTTAAAAATCAATTGGAAAATTTCAGAAAAGAAACCCAAGAGAGGACTAAAATCTTGAAACAAGAAAACAAATCCTTGGAAAATACAATTGAACAAATGCAAAAAAGAAAATACTCTCAAAATCTCAATTGGTGAAATGGAAAAACTCTTACAAAAATAGAATTGACCAATTAGAAAAGGAGTTGCAAAAGGTAAATGAAAAACATTTTTCTCTAAACAAATGGAATCTGTGGAAACTGATAACTTCATGAGACAAATAGAATCTGTTAAACAAATCAAAAAATTAGAAAAAATGATAGAAAAATCATCAGCAAAACCACTGACCTCCAGAATAGATCAAGGAATGACAATCTAAGAATTACTGGTCTCCCTGAAAACATTGAAGGGAAAAATATCCCGGACTTAATATTACAGCATTTAGTGCTTGGAACCAGAGGGCAAAAATAGTTATTGAAAAATACATCAATCCCATGGGGCAGCTAGGTGGCATAGTGGTTAAAGCACCAGCTTTGGAGTCAGGAGTACCTGGGTTCAAATCTGGTCTCAGACACTTAATAATTACCTAGCTGTGTGGTCTTGGGCAAGCCACTTAACCCCATTTGCCTTGCAAAAACGTAAAAAAAATAAATCAATCCCCTCTGGAAAGGGAATATGCCAAGGAATATTGTGGGCACATTCCAGAAATATCAGATAAAAGAGAAAATTCTGCAAGCAGCCAGAAAAAATGATTTAGATACCAATGAGTCACAGTAAGAACTACACAGGACCTGGCTGCATCAAAATTAAAGGATCGAAGGACCTGGAAGGTGATATTCCAAAAAGTAAGGCAGCTTGATATGCAGCCAAGCAAAAGTGAGCTTTATCTTCTAGGGTAAAAGATGAACATTTAATGAAAATGGAGACTTCCAACTTTTACCTTATGAAAAGACCAGAGCTTTATAGAGAATTTAGACATCAAACAAGAGACTCAAGAGAAACATAAAAACTAAAAAAAGAGGGGGGGGGGGAAGAAAAAATACTGCTATCCAATAAGATGAAACTGGCTATATCCCTACCTTGGAGAAAGATTCTAATAACTCTAGATAACTGTAATTATATTATAGAGAATATAATTAGCCCAAAATGGTTGACATCCATGACTTTTTTATGATTCAGATAGAATGATTTGAAAAGTAATAACTCTTTAAAAAGGGGGACAGTAAAGATATGGGAGGATGGAGAAGACTGAATGGGGGTAAATTTTATTACATTCCAAGGTACAAAGAACCTATTGACATAGAGGGGAAGAAGGGAGGAGGTGAGAACCACCTGAATCTTACTCTCATCAAATTTGGCTTAAAATTAACTTATATACAATCAATTAAATTAAAAATTTATCTTACCTTTCAAATACTAAAAGGGGAATAGTGAGGGGGGAGTAAAAGAGGAACCAACAGAAGGAAGGGAAGGAAGAAGTGTCAAAGAGAAAGGGGAAAGAAAGGGGAGGAGCGTTGGATATAGGAAGGCAAACACTGAAAGTGGTGGTATTCAGAAACAAAATAATGGGAAATATGGATAAAGTGATAAAAGGGGCAAAGTACAAACAGAGGAAATTTAGCATGCAGGGCAATAAAATGTTAGTAATTATAACGTTGAATATGAATGGGATGAACTCTCCCTTAAAATGTAAGTGCACAGTAGGGTTGATTATAAGCTAGAATCCTACAATATGCTGCTTACAAGAAAGTCATTTGAAACACAGAGGCACAAATAGAGCAAAGGTCAAAGGCTGGAGCAAAATATATTTGTTGAAGTGAAAAAAAGCATCCTTATCTCGGACAAAGCAGCTATAAAAATAGATATCATTAAAAGAGATAAGAAAAGAAACTATATCCCCCTAAAAGGTACCATAGACAATAAAGTAATTTCAATATTAAATATGTATTCACCCATTGGTACTGCATCCACATTCTTAGAGGAGAAGTTGAAGGAGTTACAGGAAGACATAGACAGCAAAACTCTACTGTGGAGACTTCACCTCTTACTCTCAGATTCAGATAAATCTAATCATAAGATAACTAAGAAGCTAGTTAAAGAGGTAAATAGATTGTTAGAAAGACCTAGACATGATAGACTTATGGAGTAAATTGAAGCAACATAGAAAGGAATATAATTTTTTTCTGTAACACATGGCAATTGCACAATAATTGATCACATAGTAGGACATAAAATCCTCATGAAATAATTAACAACTTTAGCAAAGTCACAGGTTATAAAATAAACCCTCATAATTCCTCAATATTTCTATATATGACTAGCAAGATGCAGCAGAAAGAGCTAGAAAGCAAAATCCAATTCAAAATAACTTCAAACAAAATAAAATGCCTGGGAGTCTACCTGCCAAGGCAGACTCAGAAACTTTGAGAAAATAATTACAAAAACACTTCTCACACAAACAAAATCAAATTTAAACAACTGGGCAAATATCAACTGCTCATGGATAGGACAAGCTAATATAAAAATGATGATTTTATCAAAATTACACTACTTATTTATTGCTCTACCTATCAATATTCCAATTAATTCTTTTAATGAATTAGAAAAAATTGTACATAAATTCATATGGAGAAATAAAAATTCAAGAATTTCCAGGGATTTAATGGGAAAAAAGTGGCTTAGCCCTACCAAATCTCTTCAGGATATAGACCTAGTAGTGGTATTGCTGGATCAAATGGTATACCTATTTTATTGTCCTTTGGGCATAATTTCAAATTGCTCTCCAGAAAGGTTGGATGAGCTCACAACTCCACCAACAATGTATTAGTGCCCCAGATTTCCCACATTCCTTCCAACTTTGATCATTGTTCTTTCTGATCATATTGTCCAGTAAGAAAGGTATGAGGTGGTATCTCAGAGATGCTTTAACTCTTGTTTCTCTAATAATTAGTGATTTAGAGTAATTTTTCATATGACTATGTATCACTTTATTTTCTTCATTTGTAAATGGCCTTTGCATATCTTTTAACCATTTGTCAATTAAGGAGTGGCTTGTGTTTTTTGAAAATTTGATTCAGTTCTCTGTATATTTTAGAAATAAATCCTTTGTCAGAAATACTAGTTACAAAAAATGTTTCCCAATTCACTATGTTTCTTTTGATCTTGGTTTTGTCTGTGCATAACCTATTCAATTTAATGTAATTGAAATCATCTAGTTTATTTTTAATGATGTTTTCCATCTTTTCCAAGGTCTCAATTCCTTGATCTCCTAGTTTGCTTATAATATTCTTTCTTTTATATGTCTAAACTCTATGTCCATTTGGATTTTATCTTGGTACAAGGTGTGAGGTGTTGGTCTAATCCAAGGTTATAATAACTTCCTATCTTCCCAATAGTTTTTTATTGAAGAGAGAGTTTTTAATCCTAATAGCTGGACTCTTTGGTTGTATTAAATAGCAGATTTCTATAATCATTTCCTGCCATTGCACCTAGACTATTCCACTGATTCACCATTCTAATTCTTTGCCAATATCAGACAGTTTTAATGACCAATGCTTTATAATTTTAGATCTACCTTCTTTTGCACTGTTTTTCATTAAATCCCTGGAAATTCCTGACTTTTTATTTCTTTATATGAATTTATTTACAATTTTTTTAAAATTAATTAATGGAATTTATTGAAATTTTGATTGGTAGGGCACTCATTTTGGAAGAATTATAATTTTTATATTAGCTCAGCCTATCCATAAGTAGTTGATATTTACCCACTTATTTAAATCTTATTTTTTTGGTGTGAATAGTGTTTTGAAATTGTTTTCCAAAAGTTTCTGAGTCTTATGTATATTCCTTTCTATTTGCATTCAATTTCCTCCAAAACTCTATCATGTCTAGGTTTTCTAACAATTGATTTACCTCATTAACTTCCTTCTTGTTTATTTTATGATTAGATTTATCTAAATGTAAGAGCAGGAGGTTTAGTTATCCCACTAGTAGAGTTTTGCTATCTATGTCTTCCGGCAAGTCCTTCAACTTCTCCTCTAAGTATTTGGATGCTATATCATTGTGTGCATACATATTTAGTATTGAAATTACTTTATTGTCTATGGAAATTTTTAGGGGGGATATAGTTATATAGTTTCTTTACATATGTCTTTTAACAATATCTATTTTTGTAGCTGCTTTGTCTGAGTTAAAGATTGCTAAGCCTGCTTTTTTCACTTCAGCTGAAGCAAAATATATTTTGCTCCAATCTTTTGACCTTTAGTCTATATGTATCTCTATGCTTCAAAAGAGTTTCTTGTAAGCATCATATTGTAAGATTATGGTTTATGATCAACTCTGCAATGCTGATCAGGTTAGTCCTGCTCCCTGGCTCTTAGGCTCTCATCCTGTCCCATGTTCCCAGCAAAATCCACCTTCTGTGACCAGGCTCACTCAAAATCCTGGAAGATAAACCTTGAGGGAGATGTTCTTCTCCTAGCTTCTTTTTCTGGGTTTTGTACATAGGATTTCTATTAAGAGGGTTTTTTTTTTTCCATATTATATATATGAGGGAAGATCAGGAGACTTTAGCACTATGCCTGTCTTCTCTCCCTCATCTTGGCTGGAAGAACCAAAGTCCTCTATTTCATTGAAATTCCATCTTTTCTCCTGACAGAATATGATGAATTTTGCAGGGTAGTTAATTCTTGGTTGTAATTCAAGGTCCTCTCCCTTCTGAAATATATTCCAGACCCTCCAATTCATTAATGTTGAAGTTGATAAGACCTGTGTTTAAAGCTATTTGTGCTTTCTTTGTACTTAAGTTACTTCTTTGCTTTCTTTGTACTTAAGTTACTTCTTTTTGCCTGCTTGTACTATTTTTCTCCTTAGTTGAGAATTCTGGGAATTGCTTATAATAGTTCTTGGAGTTTTTATTCTAGGGTCTCTTTGGTGAGGTATTCTCTTTATTCTTTCAAGGATGATTTTGTCTTCTTGATCTAATATTTTAGTACAGTTTTACATGATAATTTTCTGAAAGATATTTTTTGTGCTCTTTTTTCTGATCTAGGCTTTTGGGTAGACCAATAATTTGTAGATTATCTCACCAGGATCTATTTTACAGACTGTTTGTTTTTCCTAGAATTTACTTTATGTTTTCTTCCATTTTTCAGCCTTTGACTTTGATGGAATCTTGGTGTCTCAAAGAGTCATTTGTTTCTATTTTTTCTAATTCTATGATTTTATTTTCTTTATTTAAGTTTTGTGTTTCCTTTTCCAAATAGTAAATTTTACTTTTAAATGTGTCATTTTCTTTTTCCAGTTGGACGATTTTATTTTTTGATGGTTTACAATCATTTTAGTTGTTCAGTTTTACTTTTAAAAGAGTTGATTTCCTCAGTCCATTTTTTATTAATTCTTCTGCATGGCTAATTTTTTTCCATTTTTTTCTTCCTCTTTTCTTTGGTTTTTAAATATTTTTAAAGCTCTTCCATGAGGTTTTGAATTTGAGTCCAATTCATAAAGTCCTTTCAGATTTCCCATGTAAGTAATTTCCTACTATTTTCTTCTCATGAGATGGCATTTTTATCAATATTTGAGTAGTATCTTTCTATGGTTATGCTGCCTTTTTACTCATTTTGATAATTAAACTCTATTCCTGGATATTAGACAGTATAAGTTTGAGCTTTTTGTGATGGAAACAGGATATGGTACCCAGTTCATTACTTTCTAGAGTGTTATCTATGCAGTCCAAGCATTGCCTATCCTATGGTTTGTTTCCTCCTTTATGTGCAGGCTTCAACTATGCAGTGGTTTGTCACCTATCCAGTCCTGTCTGTTGCCTCAGTGTTCCTAGGGTTGAAACTTTGTCTGGGGTTGGGAGCCTTCCTGTTGGCCTGCTATCTATCTGATCTAGGATTTGTTTTCTAGTTCCTGGGACTATGCCATGAAGAGAAGCCTCCTACTGATCACCTGCCTAGCTGGACTCTACTTCCCCTTTTTCCTGAAAGAGACAGACCTCCACGGGAAATCTTCCACAAAGTCTAGAGTTGAGAAGTGCTTTGCTCTCTTTTTTTGGTGGGATCTGTTTATGGAAAAACTCCTGAAGCATCCTTGATTCACAACATCATTCAACTCTGCCCCAGAAATCCCTAGTTTCATTTTTTAAATATAGAGATTCTCCCTCCATCCAGGAAACCATTAAGTAGTTCATTTTTTTTTCTCCAGGATCAATATAACACCTTCTATTTTGTATTTAATCCATTTACAACCTGGCTTCCTCCTATCTTTTCAAGATGCTTCCACTTTCCACCTATCTAGCATGAATTGATGCTAGTCCCCTTGCCAAATGATACCTCATCTCCCAATTCTTGCCTTTTCACTTGTCTACCATGCCTCAAATTTTCTCCATCCTCATCTCTACCTTCTTGCTTTCAATGAATCCCTTAAATCTCCTCTAAAATCTAACCCTATGCAAAATGTTTTTTTTTTCCCTATTTTCCTTTAATGCTATTGCCTTCCTTCTGAAATTATCTTCAATTTATCTTGAGGACATCTGACTTGTACATTGATCTGTGCATGCTTTCTCCTTTAATAGATTATGATCCACTAGAGAAGAAAGACTACTTTTATCTTTTTAAATTCCTAACTCTTAACACAGTGTTTGGCACCTAGCAAACAATAAATGATTATTGATTTGATTCATCTTGTAAGGTGAATATGAGAAAAATACTTTACAAACCTCAAAGAGGCATCTATATAGCAAAGCTAATGTCTTGATAGTTTGATTCCTAAAGATATAAATTATAAAACAAAGTTGAATTAAAGTCAAGCATACATTAACTGGGTCCTGAGATTCTGTGAATCACCATACTTAGAAAGACATATATTAGTCAAAAGAATAACACTGAAGGATTCCTCTCAGAACTTGAGACATCATTGAAAAACAAAACAAATGAAACCAAAATCCAAAACAATATGTATATGCCAGAGAGCTCTATTTCAGCTTGCGATTACATCCCCCATCATTATGTGTAGTTTTTTTCCCCTGGATCCTAAGGACAAATTAGACATAGGGAAAGATTTTGAAGTTCTTTAGTATCTCTTCTGAGCATCCAGGGAAGTCTGATAGGAAGGCTCATATAGACAGTTGCTGATGAACCATTATGTATAACAGGAAGTGGGGGAAAGGAAGAAGATATTCCCATTTGTTTTTGAGGTTATAGTGGAATTTTATCTCAGAAAAGGCTGTGTTAAGTGGAATATGCAAAAGTAAGTACCAACCCCTCAAATCTCTTTGTTTACAGAGACTTTTTTAAAATTAACTTTTTCTGAAATATACTCAGAAATTTCCAAAAATTACAGAAATTTTCCCCTGAACTCATCTTAGTCTAATTTTGGGGAAAATCTATTCTTCCTTTGTTTTAGTTTTCCATTTCTTACTATTAACTTAAATATTTTAATACTTGGAAAAATACTAGGTTCATTAATAACAGTACTACATAACTTGAAAACACAAGTTGACATTAAAACAAATTCTAGAAAGCTACAATGCAACTTGTATGTGAAAGCCTAGGTCTCTTCTTTATTTCACACTATTTATTCCCTTTTCACATTGGAATTAGGAGAAAAAGTGGATTCACATGACTTTATCAAATTGGCACTCCAGGGAATTTGGAAGATAAAGAAATGAGCTAGATTTCATTTTCATAAAGCACAACCAGACTGGTACCTGGTCAGCTCTCTCTTTTAGTTCATCCCACATAACTATACCTCCACAGTCCTGATATTTTCATCTCATTTTCTTCTGATTTGATCAGCATTTTGCTTCCACTCAGGTCCTACTTCTGATGTTCTCAACCTTTAATAGCAGGAAAACAAATATTTGCTTTCCCTACTCTCCTTCAAGACTTGTAAAGAGTAGCACTGATCCTTCTTTGAACACACTCTCCTTTTCTCAGCATCCTTATGATTCCTTTCTAGAAGATAGTTTAATCAAGTTAAACAGCCTCCCACATTCTACCCAACATCTGCTTAATTGTTTGATCTCCCTCGCTCACCCCCTCCCAGTAATCTCCATTTTGTTATTATTATGGGAAGGGTCATCTAAATCTGCAATCATGCTTGCAAGTTCAAGGAATGAATGCTTTCTCAATTTAATGGCAGGGGTCGTGGACAGGATTTGGTTCATTCCCAGAAATTCTAAGACAATTTTTTCTATTCATGTTAAAATTAGAAACCCATTTCTACAATAATCATGATAACTTGTAAGAGATTGCCTTGGAGAGATTATGAAGCACACATAGATATTCTGTGACTGCTTCTAGTTGGCCAAACATAAGTTAAAAGATAAACTTTCTGACTGTCTTTCTGCAGATTCAAGAATGCTTTTTTGACACCTTTTTCTTTGATTATTTTTTGCTTCATTGTCTTTAGCTACCTTTTGGAATTGTGGTAGCATTTGGTATCAAACTACAAAGAGAAGGACCACAGTACTTACTCTACTGAGACCAAAGGACACACATGAAATTTGATCCTTTACCTTTTTCTTAATTATTTTTTTTTCATTCTAGGTATAAAGAATATATGCCCCAACTATAATAGATTTGAAGAAGTCCTGAGATCAGAATCCAGACTAGGTTTCCAGTGAGGGCAGCATTAGTGCCTCAAAGATTAGAGAACAATTTGAGGGAGTGAATTTTGGGGTCATAATCCAAAGGAAAGACTTGTCTAATCGTTGTGGTACATCAAACATAAATTTTATGAGCTTAAGCCACAATTTAAGTAATAATTGAAATCTCTAGTAAACCCTCCTCCTCAAACAACTAGGTAATTACTTACCTGAGGAATTAAGGAAAATATGTCTATGCATATTTGATCTTTTTTAAATGAATTTATTTATTTTCATCTGAAGGTACATGTATATTTTTAATTACAAAATTTCCTCCCACTCTCCCTTCCTATCCCACTCCTCTCAGCAGTCAACAGTCAGGTTAGCATTGTACATATATATTTTAATAAACATGTTTCCAGATCAGTAATTTTTGGTAGGACGAGTTAGGACTAAAGGAAAGAGATACATAAGAGATAATTTTCATAAAGTATTCATCAGATTCTGAAGAGTTTTGCGTGTGTCTTTGTGTGTTTTGATTTATTTTGTTTTTCTTCCTCTGGATGGGGATAATATAGTCTATAACCAGTCTAATTCAGTTGTCTTAGCTCTCTGGACAGCTGAGAGGAGCTATTTCCATCAAGGTTGTTCAGCTCAGAGTGTTGTTGTTAATGTGTACATTGTTGTCTTGGTTCTACTCCCTTTGCTCAGCATCAGAACCTTTAAGTCATTCCATGCTTCTCTAGAGTCCACCATTTATGGTTTCTTATGGGAAAATAGTAATCTATACTATTAATGTACCATAACTTGCTTAGTCATTCCCCAGTTGATGGGCATCCCCTCAATTTCCAATTCTTTTCCACTTAAAAAGAGCTGCTGTGAATAATTTGGAACATGTAGGACTTATCCATTTTTCTATAATTTCTTCATGATATAGACCTAGAATTGTAATTGTCGGGTCAAAGGATATGAACAGTTTTATTGATTTTTGGGGATAGTTCCATATTGCTCTCCAGAAAGGTTGGATTCATTCACAACTCCACCAGCAATGCATCAATGTCTCAATCCTCTCACAATCTCTCCAACGTTGAACATTTTCCCTTTTTTTTAATATTGGCCAAACTAATAGGTGCGAGATAATGTTTCATTGTTTTTTAATTTGCATTTTTCTAATCAATAATTATCTGAAGCATTTTTCATGTGATTATATATATGCATATACATATACATATATATACATATATATATATATATTTAATTTCTTTATTTGAAAACTTTCTGTTCATATCCTTTGACTATATGTCAACTGGGGAATGACTTGTGACCTTATAATTTTGATGAAATTCTCTATATATTTTAGAAATGAGACCTTTATCAGAATGCCGAGTTGTAAAGATTCTTTCCCAGTTTTATGCTTTCCTTCTAATTTCGGCAGTATTGATTTTATTAGTGCAAAATCTTTTAAATTTAATGTAGTCAGAATGCTTTATTTTGCAGTTCATAATGTGCTCTAATTCCTGCTTAGTCATGAATTTATTCCCTTTCCATAGACCTGATAGAGTATCTCCTGGTCTATTAATTTATCTATAGTAGTGTCTAAATTGTATACCCATTCTGACCTTATTTTTGTATGAGTGTGAGATGTGGATCTATGCCTAGTTATTACCATACTATTTTCTAGTTTTCCCAACAATTTTTGTCAAATAGTGAGTTCTTATCCCCAAAACTGATGTCTTTGGGTTTATCAAATAGTAGATTCCTTTACTGTGACTTCTTCAGAACTTTTCCTAATCCATTGAACCATTACTCTATTTCTTAAAAAGTACCAGGCAGTCTTGATGACTGCAGCTTTATGATAAAGTTTTAGATCTGGTAGAGTTAAGCAGCTTTCCTTTATAATTTTTAAACAGTTCCCTTGCTATTCTTGCCCTTTTGTTGGAGTCATAAAAGCAGTTTGGCAGAACTCCTTCCACTCCTATTTTCATAAATAGTTTATGTAGAATAAAAATTAATAATTCCTTATATATTAGATAGAATTCACTTGTAAATCCATCTGGACTTCCTTAGGTAGTTTATTTCTTATATATCTCTTTCCCTTAATCCTAATTACTCATACTAAAAATTAGTAATCTATAAATATGTTTACTAAAATATGTATTTATATCCAATGTTACCATGATTATTCACTGCTGAGAGGAGGGGGATGGGAAGGGAGGGTGGAAGAAAATTTTGTATTTTAAAAATATACATGTGTGTATGGAAAAAAATTAATAAATAAACTCAAGTGGTTTCTTCAATTTCTTTTTTCTGAAATGGGATTATTTAAGTAATTTATTCTGTTAATTTGGGCACTTTGTATTCAAACATATATATTCATCCATTTTGCTCAGGTTATCTTATTTATTGGCATATAGTTCAGCAAAGTAGCTCTGAATTATCTTTTCAATTTCCTCCTCATTGATGGTTAGTTCATCCATTTTATTTTGGATACTAGTGATTTGGTTAATTTCTTTTTTTTAACCAGATTAATCAAAGATTTATCTATTTTATTGACTTATTCATACAATTAACTCTTAGTTTTAGTTATGGGATCAATGGTTTTCTTGCTTTCCATTTTGTGAATCTCTCCCTTGATGTTCAGAATTTCAAATTTGGTATTTCATTGGGGCTCTTTATTTCATTTTTCCTAGCTTTTTTATTTGCATACCCAATTTCTTTGTCTCCTCATTCTATATTTTATTCATATAGGCATCTATAGATATAAAGTTTCCCCAAAAAAACTTCCTTGGCTGAATCCCATAAATTTTTGTATGATGTCTCATTATGTTCATTTTTTTGGATAAAAATATTGATTATTTCTATTATTTGATCTACCCATTATTTAAGATTAAGTTATTTAATTTCCAATTAGTTCTTGGTTTATCTTTCCATGAACCTTTATTACATGTAATTTTTATTACATAATGGTCTGAGAAGTGTGTATTGATAATTTCTACCTTTCTGCAATTGGTAAGGATTTTGTGCCCTATTATATGGTTAGTTTTGGTGCAGGTGCTATGTCCTGCCGAGAAAAATGTATATTCGTTTTCTATCTCCATTGAGTTTTCTCCAGAGATCTATCATATCTAAGTTTTCTAAGATTTCATTCACATTCTTAACTTCTTTTTTGTTTATTTTTTTCTAGATTTATCTAGTTTGAGACAGGGAGATTAAGGACTTCCATTATTAAAGTTTTACTGTTTATGTCTCTTTGTAATTCACTCAGCTTTTCCTCTAGGAATGTGGATGCACTACCACTAGGGGTATACATGTTTTGTAATTATATAAGTTCATTACCAATGGCATATTTAAAGAAGATGTAGTTTCTTTCTTTACATCTTTTGATGACATAGATTTTTGCTTTTATTTTATCTGGAGATTAGGCTTGATGTCCCAGATATTTTTACTTCAGTTGAGGCATAATATGTTTTGTTCCAACCTTTTACTTTTACCCTGTATGTTTCTCTCTGCTTCAAATGTATTTTTTGTAAACAACCTATTGCAGGATTCTGTTTTTTAATTCATTCTGCTATCAACTTCTATTTATGGGACAGTTCATCCCATTCACATTTCCTATGAATAATTATTAATTCTGTATTTCCCTGCATGCTATTTCTCTTCATTTATTTTTTCTTTTCTTTTCTCTTATTCCTCCTCAACAAAATTTGCTCCCTTTCCCCTTTGACTTTTCTTTTAAAAATTTAACTTTTGGTTTATTTTCACTTATACATTTGCCTTCCCTTTTCTCAGTCCCTTCTTTGCTTATCTTTCACTTTCACAGCCCTGCTTCCCCACCCCACCCCCCATAGGCTCGGTTAGGTTTTTAAACTCAAATGGAAATGTATCTTTTTCCCTCTCTGGATTAAATCTGTCGAATATAATTAACTCAGCATTAACATTTCCCCTTCTTTCCCTCTAAAATTATAAATCTTTGTGCCTCTTCTTTTGGTATTATTTATCACTCTAATACTATTAATCAGTTATCATCAATCAGTTTGAATATTTGATTACTTGAGAAGCACATATTATTATCAAGGTGTCATCACAGATTGTTGGATTGCTTGATAATGAGCATTGACTCAAATTGCATCAAATTATAAAAATATTCATTCTTTTACTTTACCCTCTTTTCAAGTATCTTTCAAGTACACACAATCCTCCTCATGAGCCAAAGTATCATCCAAAGCCATATCATTTTCTGAACTATTTGTACCCCTTCCCCCAGACATATTTTCTCCTACATTATCCACTCTTCCCCACCCAGGGTCAGTGTTCTTAACCTCTTGTTAAGTGAAGGAAGGCTTTTTTTTTACTTCTCACTTTACCCCCCCACACACACCCCATTCAGGGTATTTAACCCTTTGTTAAGTGAAGTTAGGTTTAAATCAAACCCTTATCTAATTGACTGCAAGAATCTTAATGATCTCTAAGTGCTGGGAGTCTTTAAAAGTCTCACTAGAGGACTTTAAAAATGATTATAAGTTATAGAAACACTTACTAATATCCCCACACCTTATGCTGCTTAAAGAGTTCTAAGTACTGGAAAGCTCTGGAGGTCTCAACTGAAAACTTTAGGAATAATTGTAAGTTACAGAGACACTAACTGAAGACCTAGCAATTCATGATACCCTCATAAGACAAGATGCTAAGAAAAGTAAAATTAAAGTAAGTCAAAGGATTAATGAGACACATAAATTTAAAGTTAACACCCCCTGATTTTCTTCAGGGCTTTTTGTCTCAATATAGTGATGTCATCTTGGACTTCTTCAATGGAGAAATAAAATGCTTTATACCCATACGCTTTAGTTCATTTTCTTCAATTATACTCTACCTTATAATTATCCTAAGAGAAGTAAAGTTCTAAAGAATTAGAAGTGTTATAGCTTCCATTTTATGCTTGTATACAATTTGATGGTCTTGACTATTATTTGTTTTGTTTTGCTTTTTTCCTTCCCCTTTTCATTTACCTTTTTTTATGCAACTTTTGTGTTCAGTATTTGAATTCTCTGTTCAGTTTTGGTCTCTGTGTCAGAAAATTCTGGAAGTCCTCTATTTCACTAAACATTCACCTTTTCCCCCTGACAGTATATGCTGAATTCTGCAGGGTAGTTCATTCTGGGTTCTAATCCCAGGTCCTTTTCTCCCTGAAATATGCTATTCCAGTTCTTCAGATCTTTCAGTGTTTATGATCATAGGTTCTATGTAAGTCTATTTCATTTTCTTTGCATTTGAATAGTTTTCCTTTTGCTGCTTGCAATATGCTCTCCTTTATTTTAGAGTTTTGGAATTTGGCTATTGCAGTTTTTATATTACAGTCTATTTCTGGAGGGGTTTTATGGATTATTTCAATGATTGTATTGCTATCTTGTTTTAGTAGTTTTGGACAGTTTTTCCCTTTGAGTTTCCTGCATGATATTTTCCAAGTTCTTCTCTTTGGTCCAGGCTTTCTAAGTAGTCTGATGATTCAGAGATTCTCTCTCCTGGATCTATTTTCCAGGTCCTTCATTTTCATTAAAAGGTACCTTGTGTTTTCTTCTATTTATTCACCTTTTTTTATTTTGTTTGATGGAACCTTGCAGTTTTGAAAATTCATTGGTTTCTATTTGTTCAAATATGGTTTTATTTTCTTCAGTTATCTTCAGTGCTTCCCTTTCCAGTTGATTGTATTTACTTTTAATGGAGTAGATTTCTTTGGTCAATGTTTCATAATTTTCCTGCATGACTTTCCTTTCTTTTTTCTATTTTTCTTCTTCCTCTCTTCTTTGTTTTTTAAATACTTTATATGTATATTTACACACACAAACATATATATGTATATATATATATATACATATATATATATATATATATGTATATTATCACGACAATATTAGCATCTCTTCCTTTCCCCAAGCAGAATACAGCTTATAGATTTGGAACTTGGTCTAGTAATTATAAAAAAAGAAACAATATAATTAGGATGGGATCTTCTGATTAATATGAATACTGCCACAAAATTATGACATTTTCATTTGTAGGGATGGGGGCAGGGTGAACAGTGGTTGCTATGGTATGTATGATTCTACCTTAAATTCCTAATCATTTTCTTCTGCAGAGAACATTGAGTTCTCTTCTGTCCTCAGCATTACATTCTTCCCTATTCACCTATCATCTTGAATGCTGATTACCCCACTAAAAGCCATATTCAATTTATTGAAACTCATCCCCCCCCAAGTTTTGCATTAGATTCTCTCTGAATTTCAGAATTTTGGATCCTTAGCGTTCTCATTATTTGAGTGTCCCACTGATTTAACTTTCTCTCTTTCTATCTTCCTTTCTTTTCATTTTTTTTTGTTTTTCCAAGAACAGAAAGTCATAGAATTCATTGGATTAATTCTATCTTTTAACTTGTCTAACAAAGTGCACTTTTGGATTCGAGTTATGTAGTCAATGGAGTTTAAGTTCTTGTTCTAGAAACATCTCTAACAGAACAAAGCTAGAGATGATTCATTAGGAAAAAGAAAAAGGAAATCTGTCCTCTGGTAACAGCATGGGTTTATAATCATGGCAGAGTGGCTGCTCCGCTAGAAACACAAGAACATCAGTAAGGGAGATCCATAGAGGTAAGGGCTTCCTATAGCTTGGAGACAATTTCTTTAGAGAAGAAATTTTTATCCTGGGACCTATAAGTTTGATTTCTATGTCTTTGTCTCTCTCTCTCTCTGTGTCTCTCTCTGTCTCTCTGTCTGACAGAGGAGTAAAAAGAAAGGTTGTTACATGATACACATTGTTCTTCAATTGTTTCTATCTCTTTGTAACCTTATTTGGAATTTTCTTGGCAAAGATAGGGAAATGATTTCTTTAGCGCATTTTATAGATGAGGAAATTGAGGCAGAGTTAAGTGACTTGCCCAGGGTCACACAGCTACTAAGTGTCTAAGGCCAGATTTGAACTTATATGAGTCTTCTTGACTCCAGACCCAGAAACTCTATCCACCAGGCTGCTTGAATGGCCAGAAAAATACTTACATAAACACATACAAAGATCTTAACTTTAAAAGGTCATTACATCCAGGGTCATCTCCAGTCCTCCTGAACTATATCTGGCCACTGAACCCAGATGACACAAGAGGAGGAGATAAAGTGAGATTGGTGACTTTATAAAGATTTTCCTCCCTATATGAATGTTTTGGCATCACCACTCTCATGTCATGGTTCTCTCCAAGAATGGACAAGAAACAATAAATGCATCATATACAAATAGATTTACAAACATAATTTAATAACTGTATTTCAACATAATTGATTGTTTTTAATCCTCCAGGTTAAAACATAGGAAAAAAATTTGAGAAAAGATTCATAGTTTTCTCCAGACTGTTCCCCCCCTTCACCTCCTTTAAACACATACACCGAAAAGAAACAAAAGCAAATACTTGCTCAAAGTTTCTGACTTTACAAAGCATTATGCCAAAGGAAATTGAGATGAAAGGCATTGGCAAAGCCTTACATTCTACCTGTCAGTCCCCCAATTCCACCCTGGGGCTTTCTCACCATATTAGGAAGTTTTGTAATCACATGACTCTTGAGAATCTACTTGGATATCTAGAAAATGAATTTGGATTTTTCTTTTAGCAATTATCTTTTATGAACATTTCAGATTCTCCTAAAATATTCTCCTTTCTTGTCTCTGTTTCTGGATACTGAAAGCATCTTATTTCTGCCCACCCCTAACCCCCCATATCTCACAGGCACCTTTGAAGTATGAAATTAAAAAATGAAGGTCACCTTTGCAAGAATGTTTGCAGCAGCAATTAACTGATCAATAGCATTTATTAATTGCCTACCCAAAACCAGTCACTATCTTAAGATAAAAACAACAAACAAAAAAGTAAACCATCCTCCAAGGAATTTAAATTCTCTCAGTAGAATCCTTAGGAAAGAAGAGATAAAAAGAAATTTTTGAAGTGCTTACTAGTTTTCAAATAGCAAGCCAAGTGCTACATATAGAAATAGAAAATTCCCTCCTCTTCTTCTTTCTTCACCTTTCCCTTCCCCTCTCCTTTCCTCCTTCTTCTTCCATTCCTCTTAATACATAATTATCATTTATTCTACAAATACTGCCTAATTGTTTCCAGTAACAGTAATATCAAGAGCATTCCTCCCTATTTAAGAAAAGGCATTGAATAAAGTTTTGCTTTTGCAGTGTGAACTGGACCTGAAGACCAAAGTTCAAATCTGGCTTCACATACTGACAGAATGATCAAGTCACTTTATTTCAATTACCTCATTTATGAAAGAAAGATAATATTGTTCCTGTCCACTAAAGTCATAAGAATAAAGTAAGATAGTATTTGTAATGTGTTTTGTGAAACTTAAAATACCAAATAAGTTTCTTTATTATTATTTTTATAGTAATTTGAGGGAGGATATTTCCATCCTTCTTTGGCAATTTGGTTCACTACCTATGCTTTAATGCAGAATAATATTACTTTGTAACAGTAAATTATACTGAAATAAATGTGAAATATCATACAATAAATATTTCTTTGAAAAATTAATCCATCCCTTTCCCAAATGAGGAAAAAATAAAAACAAAAACAAAGAAAAACATTCAAAATTTTTGATGTATAACTGCATAGTTCAGCAATACAAATAATTCCCACATTGATTATCTCAAAAAAAATGAATGCCTTTTTCTGTATTTTTCAGTCCATTATCTCTCTGGCAGAAGGTAAATGAGATGTTTGTCAATCATCAGGACTCATAGTTTATCATTGTAGAAGGTGTGTGTGTGTGTGTGTGTGTGTGTGTGTGTGTGTGTGAATGTGTGGTCCATGTTTCTTGTGTCTATTCACTTAGGTTTTTCTATATGTGGCATGAGTATGATATCTGTAAAATTTCCTCTGCCCCCTTTTCAATGTAGGCTGATTCCTGTCTGGATGGGAACTAGAGATGGATCACTTAGGGACTTAACTACACTTCTTTCCTCATTGAAGGAATTCCAAATGAGAATTACATGTATCAACTTCCCCACATGTTGATAATCTATGAAGATTTTTTTCATTTCATTTCATTTTTTTAATTTCAATCTCTGCTCCTTTTCTGGAGGAAAAAATATACCACGCATTATCCAAGGCATGACTTTTCCCCAATGTATACTGTTGCATTCAAAAATAAACACATGTATACATATAGAATTTATAATAAATATGCTTATTTATATAACTCAATAGCATCATAAATTTACAAAATTATACAAGTTATAAAATGCCAGATAAAACACAAAGGATATATGAGCTACGCCACTGAGAAGTAGGTATTCTTACCCTACTTGAGAAAGAGTCCTCAATTTTAGTTAAGTAGTAATTCAATATGTAGATGATAATATCTTTATTGTTGGCACTTTAGAGATTTTAGGGAATTTCTCCTTAAGTAAAATTGAAGACTCTTTCTCAAGTAGGGTAAGAATACCTTCTTCTCAGTGGCATAGCTCATATATCCTTTGTGTTTTATCTGGCATTTTATAACTTGTATAATTTTGTAAATTCATGATGCTACTCATAAAGTCTTTCTGTTCCTCCAAAGATCTCTCCTAAAAGAGAGTCTGCAATTACAAGCACTGATCAAATGAAGAAAGAGTAGATAGGAAGCTGCTTCACAGGAGAGATAAAATAATATAGTAAGAAGCCTGTCAGACTTTGATTTGGATTAGCAGAATTGGAGTCCAGTCCCTGTAACTTACTGCTGTAGAGTTATGGACAAATTCTTTAACTTTTCTGAACCTCATTTGCCACATAATAAAATGGGGATTATAAAATTTGTATGATTTCTTTTGCCTTCTTTCACTTCTTTATGAGAAATAGTATAGAATAATGAAGATAAGAGAGGATTTGAAGACAAAGAACCAGGGTTCAACATTTAGCTTGTCTATGTGATTTTGGGCAAGTCTCTGTGGCTTTGGACAAGTCATTTACTCTCCTTGTTCTGAAGTTTTTCATTTGATGAACGAGAAAATTTCTGCCTGTGATCCCTTCAAACTCTAAATCTTATTATTTCATAAACTTAAGTAGTAAACTGAATTACAAAATAAATAAATATTATTCATAAGAAAAAGCATTGGCAAGGAAAAGTTGTAATAATAATAGCTAATGATGATAGCTATATGTTATGCAGCAATTAATGGTTTACAAAGTATTTTGCATCACACATATTTATCTCTCCTAACCACCAAAACATCTCTTATAAAATATGGATTTGATTATTCTCACCTTATTGATGAGGAAATAGTTGAAGGAAATAAGGTGACCTGATTAGGATCACAGAAATTCTAAGTATATGAGGTAAAATTCAAACTCATGTCTTCCTAACTCCAAGTCCAGTATTCAGTTTCCACAGTAAATCATTTATGTGCCAATCTATCACTGTGATGTCTATTTTTTGATTATGCTTAAGCAAGATTCAATATGGGATTGACCAAGTTAGGATCTTGATAGATCTTAAAATGAGAAGAAAAGATGCTAGAAGGCCAGCATCTGGGGTGAGGGAAAATCCAACCCTAAGAATTGATCTACATAATCATGTCTCAAATTAGGTAAGCATAATTGCCTATAGTTGCAAGCAAGGAAGTGACTTTGTCCATGGACCATGGCACATTTAGAAAGGAACTTGATGGATTGAATATTTTTTAGAAACTGCTTTAAGCATTAACTCTCCTCAGCGACAAAGTTGGGAGAGAAGAGTGATCTGGTCCAGGAAGTGACATTTACATTTCTATTCTTAATAGATTTTTCTAAAAAAAAAATAGATATATAAATGCTAATTCATTTAAAGTAATTATTAATTAATATTGGGGAGAAATTGACAGCTTAAGATAGCAGTGAGCTGCTAATCAATGATATCAATAATACTGAAGAGATTTTACTCATTCCAGGTTGAATGCTTTGATGAAATAATTGATCAGTTGATATGGGAGGGGATAAGCATTCAGAACTGACTAAAAGCAATAGAAGAGTAACCGCACTATCCCTTGGATTTGTCACTAAACACTGAGAGATACATGTAAGAATGCCAGAGACTCAATTTGCTAAATTGAAGTGGAGATTAGGAGCAGGAATACTAGTGCCACTTCCTTTATATCTTTGCTTTGATATTTATTAATCAATGACAATTCAAACTTCCTGGTACTTCAGGGTCACAATGTCTTTTCACTTTTTTTAGAGTATTCATTAAGTTCCCTCCCTAAGTAGACTTTGTCTATTCTGAGTAGTTCCTTCCAATATATTCTTTATACAATAGACAAAGTTATTTCCTTCCAATGCAGATCTGAAAATGTCATTCCCTACTAAATACATTCTAGAAGTTCCCTATTGTTTCAGACATAAAATATAAACTCTTCTCTTTGACTTTTTTTTTGTTTTTTGCAAGCCAAATGGGGTTAAGTGGCTTGCCCAGGGCCACACAGCTAGGTAATTATTAAGTGTCTGAGACCAGATTTGAACCCAGGTACTCCTGACTCCAGGCCCTGTGCTTTATCCACTACACTACCTAGCCAACCCCTCCTCTTTGACTTTTAAAGACACTGCTAACCTGGCTCTAGTCTGTCTTTCTAGTCTCAAAATATATTAACTCCCTTCTGGAATTCAATATTCCATTCGACTTGAGCTCTCTGCTCTTCACAAAAGAACACTTCACCTGCTGTCTTTCAGACATTATACTGGCTATGTCTTAGGCTTGGGATTGAATTCTTCCTTTCCTCTCCTCCCCTCCTATCCCCTCCCCTCCTCTCAAAATTGAACTTAATATCTTCCCATAAACTCATAATCCCTTATGATTGACTATTTCTGTCAAAAATATAATCAATTCCCTATTTCCCCATATTGAAAATATTAGTATTATCTCTGACCTTTCTCTTTTCCTTATCATTCATACATAATTAATTACCAAGTCTTGTTCATTCTTCTCTTGCAATGTGTCTGCCATACATATTCTCTATTTTCACTGATCTTAGAATAACTTTTGCCATTCTCTGAAACTATTAATTGCAATACCCTACATCCATTTTCTTCAGTAATCTTCACTTATTTCTATAGTCTTCCTTCATTTACTCTCTTCATTTTTTTTTTTCAATCCATCTTTCCAATCTTCAGTAAAGGCCACATCTTTGTTCTTTCCCCCAAGGACTAGTCCAGTGCTTTTACTCCAGAGTCATCTGGATCCAGTGGCCAGATATGAATCAGAATGATTGAAGATGGGCCTGTATGTGAGGCAAACAGGGTTAAGTGACTTACCCAAGGTCATACTGCTAGTAAGAGTCAAATGTTTGAGATCACATTTGTAATATACTAAGATTAACCTGTAACATGGAGGAAAAAATGAGACTGCTGACTTAGCACAGCACTCCCTCACTCAAATCCAAATCATGTGCTTGTCATGGCATCACCTTTCTGATGTCATGGTTGTCTTAAAAAATGAAGGACAGACATTGTTATTCTTAGTACTGAATGGTATAATATAAGAAAATGAGATGTAAAAATATATTATTACTTATAAAGAAAATTTGAGATAAGGATTAGTCCTATTACTATGAGATGGTCTATATAAAATGTGGGAAAACATTTTGCACCAAGTTTATCTGATTTAGGCTTAATGTTGTAAAAAACATAGGGATCTGAGGCAAATTTATAAAAAATATGAGCCATTCTCCAACTGATAAATGGTCAAAGTATAAACAGAGAGTTTTCAGAAAAAAGAATTCAAAGCAATCAAGTTACATGAAAAAAATACTTTAAATCACTACTGATTAGAGGAAAGCATACTAAAACAACTCTGAGATATCAACTCACACCTCTCAGACTTGCTAAAATGTTAGAAAAAGATGACTTATGTTGGAAGGATTATGAAAAAATTGGGACTCTAATGCAGTGTTGGAAGGGAGGGGGTATGAATTAGTCCAACCATCCTGAAAAAAATTTGGAACTAAGTCCAAAAGAGCTAAAAACCAAACCAAACCCCAAAGGGCAGTACAAAAAATATATATTTACAAAATATATTCACACACACACACACACACATATATATATCCTATTGGTACAAAAATATGTATATATATATATATATATATATATATATATATATATATATATATCAGTGGGAAATGAATGAGAAATGGAGAGAATGCCCTTCAAATGAAGAATGGTTGAACATGTTGTAGTATATAATGGTGATTGAGTACTATTAATACAGTATAAGAAATGACAAGCATGATGGTTTCAGAAAAAACCTGAGATTTATGTTTGCAATGTGAAATGAGCAGAACCAGGTCTTTGTGCTAGTAACACAATATTGTTAGGATAATCCACTGTGAAAGAATTAGCTACTCTGATGAAGATAATTACCCAAGATATTTCTGAAGTGAAAAATACTATCAATCACCAGAGAGAAAATGGATGAACTCTGAGTACAGCTTAAAGCATTCTTTTTAAATTTTATTTTTTTGGATTTGGGGCATTTGGGTGTGCATATTTGCTTTTTCATCTATCTAGTATGGAAATTTATTTTACATGATTTCACATATGTAATCAATATATTAATTGCCTTCTCAAGGAATAGGGGGAAAGTAGAAAGAAATGGTGAGAATTTGGGACTAAAATTTTAAAAAAATGCTAAAAAGCTTTTTTCATGCAATTAGCAAATATTTAATAAAATAAATAAAAACTTGTTTTTCAAAAAGGAGATTTTAAGTACTCTGAAATTTCCTCTCCAAAAGAGAAATCTTACCTGTCCTAAAAATCGAATTAATAACTCACCTCTTTGTATAAAGCATTATGAAGAAATATTGATCATCTTTTAAGTTTTGTGAAAAGAACAAAGGAATTGGAATAAAATCAAACATGGATTACATGTGATATTTGCTTTATGACCTTAGGGAAACCATTTAACCATTCTAAAATCAAGTTTTTGCTTCTATAGAATGGGGATTACTGTATATGAATTACATAGTATAGTGAGGAACTAATATGGTAAAACTGATCCAGGTTTAAAAAATGCAACTTTTGTTGCACGAGTGTGAATTAGGGAGTGGAGGGTCTGGCAAATTTAAGAAGCCGAACACTGAACATTTTCTTTTCCAACTGCTCTGACATCTCTGGCAAGGCCCCCTCCTGAGAGTGAGATATTGTATAGTTTCAACTTAGAATCCAGTCTGAAGCACACACTGGTAAAAATCAATACCATTCAGTCAATCATACTTGAAGTCATTGGATAGCACATGTTCTTTCTGTAATAAAGTGGGTTATCTTCTTTGGAATGGGATGGAATGGTAGCCTGGGGAGGAGATAAGAAATACTAATGCAATGCTCCATTTAAAACAAATCAATGAACTAGTCTACCTTGTAAGACCACCAAACAAACAATTGATGCACAGCAGTCTGACTACTTAGGGCAGTCACAGTCCCACAGATTGGTTTTCATTTCTTGAAGACCCCTGTAAGGTCATTAGCACCAGGAAAGCAATAAGATGACAAGTAGGATGAACTCACAACTGTCTCGGTAGTAGTGAAGACAAGTAATATGCTTCTGGAGGAGTCTGAGAGTATTTCCCTTCTGCTCATGGAGTTCCCTTTGCCAAATGACCTATAGTAACCTACTTAGTCTCTTTTTGTGAGGAAAAAATGATTCATTTTCTCTGGAAAGATATGGTGAAAGGCATGCTTCCCATGCTAAGTTCATTTCCTTGCTTTTCCAAATTATTTTCCCTAACCGGAAAAAATGGAAAAAACTGATTAAAATAAAGTTTTAAAAAAGCAGAGTAACAGACAAACAAGTATTTCACTCCCTTCTTAGCGAACAATTTACATGTACATTTTTCTTCTTCCCAGAAAGATAAATGATATTAGGTAAACAATCTTCCAAGTTTTGCTTTCAGACCATGTTGTCAGGCTTGGTAAATTTTTCAGTAGCTGTCAGAGTAAATTTATTAACAAAGAGATTTAAATTCTCATGCAATCCTAAAAGGGAACATCCTGATGATCAGCTTTCCTGTAGTCTTTGGAAGATCAAATGTCTAGCATAATTAAAATGCAAAAAAACAGAATTAATGGCATGAAATCTCCAACTGCCATCAATTATGTGATAATAATAAAAGGAATATATTGTTTTAAATGAAACATTTGAAAATATCCATTTAGTCTTTTGTGTGCTCGAGAAAGAATCAGAGGGAGCACAAAGCAGAAATCACTGGTTCTGGAGACATATTTACAAAAGGAAAAAATATAGAACACACTCTGTTGGCATGATAAAAAACAATTTTCAGATTCGTTTAATATAGACTGAACTGGATGGGAGTGAAGAACAAAATATATTGGGAGAAAAGACACAATGAAAAGTTGAAATTCTAATTGCTTTTAAAGGAATTATCAAGAGCTGCATAGAAAAAAGCATTTGGTAGGAATTTTTAAATTTCCTCACCTAGCTGCCTCATGTAGAGGGGAGGAAGCCAGTGTTTAGAGTTTTTTGTTTTTAGGCTAGTGACATGCTCATGACAGAAAAGGGATAGAGATCAATTCTGAAAATCAAGTTTTCTTACTTCAGCAGATATTTTTTTTTATGCTATGTCACTCTACCTAATTATAAGCTTAATAAAGCTGCTATTCATGAGTCACAATAGTATATAAAGTTCATTGAATACTCAGAAGTTGCATATATAATTAAATAGAAAATGTTCATAATCTTAAAAGTTAGGGAATAAAACTTAAAGAAGAGACAAATGAAAAGATGAAAGAAACAGAGAGAGAGGAGAGCGAGAGAGAGAGAGAGAGAGAGAGAGGAAGAAAAAAAGGAGGGAAGGGAAGGAAGGAAAGAAGGAGAGAAAGCATGAAGGAATGGAAGGAAGGAAGGAAGGAAGGACATCTTCCTGTAATTAACAGCAGAAAATGAAGGAGGAATGGCGTTACTCTGTCCCATTAGTGACATTGACTTCTTTCTATGGGCTAAAGTAGAGGTTCTTGGGGGTGATTAGGTGGAACAGTGGATAAAGCACTGGCCCTGGAGTTAAGGGAGTACCTGGGTTCAAAGCCGGTCTCAAACACTTAATAATTACCTAGCTGTGTGGCCTTGGGCAAGCCACTTAAAACCCCATTTGCCTTACAAAAAAACCCTAAAAAAAATAAAATAAATTAGAGGTTCTTGGATTGCATGGACTGAGATAATATAGATAATTTTTAGGGTTTCAAATCACTGATAATTTGGATACTTCAGTGAAATTGGATACCTAATGATAGAATATTTTTATAAGAAAAAAATCATTTTTAAGGAGGTAATGAGAAAAGTTAACTCCTTTTTTTATATTTTCCACATTTTTCATTGATCTTTTCATTTTAAACACCACATAAAATTCTGAATATATTTATTTCTTTCATATGCGGATTAAAGAAATAGCTCAACAAAATCAACCAATATGCCAATAATGTCAGCAATGTAGGTCATACTCCTTATCCATAATTTGTTAACTCTTGCAATGAAGGAAGAGAGAGGCACATTTTCTCAGATTTTTAAAACCCAATTTGACTTTAATTTTTGCTTTACTTTTTTCTATTTAAATTCCTCTAGTCATTGTGTATTCTGTATCCACTACTATTCCTTATTTTATTATTTGATACATTTAAATCTACCCCATAGAAAAAAGGAGAAATTTTCAGAACTGCTATTTCACTGTTATTGAAAACTTTCAGGTAAGAAGAAACTTCCTTTTTTGATGCTAGTTGAAGTCTCTCTATAAATCCATGGTCTTAGAGTTATTTGATTTCTTCTGGGTTAACACAGTCAGTTGAGTGATAGGCAGAACTTTGAATTGAGATCTTCATTGTCTTTGAGACCAGTTATCTCTCCCACTGTGCCAAATTGCCTCAATAAATTATCATCCCTTTCTCTTTTCCAGGAAAAAAGGAATAAATATTTTAGAACCTCATAATAAGTCAGTCCTAAAGTTCTTAAATATGTGTGTGTGTGTGTTTGTGTATGTGTATGTTATAGGACTCCTTAGGGAGTCTGATGAAGCCTACAAAATCACTTTTGAAAATAATGTTTTAGGATACATCAAGATAAATGATTACAAAGGAATCTTAAACTATGTTGAAATAAAACTGGACTTTGTTCCTTGTCCAAGTTCCCGAATTCTCTGAAATCTATCCATGGGCCACTTTTTGGTGGACCCTATTTTGCTTAGATCCAGAAAAGAGGAGAGATCCTGCTTCCTTGGCTCTCCTAAGTCCAGTGAGGGTGATCAATGTTTAAAGAATAAGTTAAAATGAGGTTTTTTTTTTCCTTGGTGTGATGTCATCAACTGCCCTTTCTAACTCAGTTGAAACTAATAATAATATCTAGCAATTATTTAGTACTTTGAGGTTCGGGAAGGATGCGCTATATGCCACATAATCTCAATTGTACTTTTCCTACTTGAGTGGGCTCAAATTAGGAAAGGCTTCCAGTATAGTTCAAATAATCTTGTCTTTCCAAAGAAGGACTAAACATCATTGGACTTAACCAAAAAAGAATAAAATGCTACTGGAGATGGGCTGGGAGTGGGGGGATAGGTAACAATAGAATCCTATGAGTTAGAAAGGAGCTATCTACCAGAAACCTCTGCTCTGTTTTCAGTAATAATCAAGCAGGAGTTTGTGAAGTTAATCCATACATTTATGCACCATTTAGACAGTTAATGCTAATGGTTTTTTTTAATTAACTTTCCTCTCTTCCAAGCACAGCACTACCTGGGCTACAAATCAGTAAACAAACTTGAGGATTACAGACTTGCTTTAGCTTACCTAAGAGAGTTTTAAAAGATGACATGCTCTATGGAGTTTGTAACTCTTAGTGATAGCTATTTCTCTTCACTGTATGTATGGTGTAATTACCACCTTATTCAACTGCTGCTACTTCTACCCTCTATCACAGAAGTGCATTATGTTCATGTATATTTTACTAACCTACATTTTTAAAGTCATACCTTTCACACTGCCTCCTAAGGTCTACATTTGGAGGAAGTCAACTCAAATTCTTCCAGCAAATCATCATTAAAAGGTTTTCAGATTTTAAGGTAAAAGAGACATTTGTAATCTGACATTATAGTGATAGATGAGCTTGAATTTGTGATTAGGATTCCTAGTTTTAAGTAGGGGCAATATGGTGGAAATTGAAAGATGTCAACTGATCAGAATATGTAAAATATTCATGACCTGAGTGGACTCTAAGGAGGTCACTTCCTTTCTTGGGTTTTTTAATTTATTCATCTGTAAAGTAGGAGGTGGGGGGTTAGGAAATTAGACTAAATTAGGAGTTATCAACCTGGGGACAATAAAATTGACATGAAAAAAAACTAATTCATTTGCTATCATTTCAAAATAATTGATTTATTTTGATTCTGATAGTGGATGATCATGAAAAGTCATAGCCTACTCTAGATCTTATGAAATCATATTAATCCCTTTGCTTTGCTACTTAACAACTGTGTGATGGTGAATAATTCTTTTCATTAATAACTATCCTTAATATTTATATAATTCTTTACCAATAAATCATTTCATCCTTATGACAATTCTGGGAGGAAGATGTTTTCTTATTCTCAAAGTAATAAGGAAATGTAGGGAGAGATTAAGTAACTTGATAAAGATTATAAAGCTGGTCTCCAAATTAATATCACACCAGAACTAAATATTTATTAACTGTGCCAAATAGGCTGCTTTTATCTTGTGCAACCGATATACTTTATGAAAAATGACAATAGATCAGTAAACCAATCAACAAGCATTTATAAAGGAGTTATAATGTGTTAGATATGATAAAATCTGAGTATATAAACATAAAAATTAAAAATTCTTGACTTCAATATTTTTTGCTCAATCTTTTTTTTTTAGTTTTTTTTTTTTTTTTTTCAATGCGATGTGGTAAAGTGTCCTTGCCCAAGATCACAAAGTTAGGTAATTATTAAGTTTCTGAAGTCACATTTGAACTCAGGTCCTCCTGACTCCAGGGCCAGTGCTCTAACCACTGTATCACCTCCTGCCCCATTCATCTATTTTTGAAAAGAATCGATGACATCAGGATGTTTGGCTTAAAGTAGGAAACAATAGCTAATGTCTCTACTTGCTGGTTGAACTGAAATTGTGAGCCAGAATTTACAAAATTTCCTTCTGCCTGAATCTCTCTTTTAAAGTCATTTGCAGGACAGAAATCAAGAACATTTGCAATGATCTGAAATGTGGTGAATGACCTGGTTATCTTTGATATCTGACCCACTTTTAAAGCATTCTAAAGTATCTGCTTTAGTCTCATTCATGACGCTTGTAGCAAATTGTTCTTATCTGCCCATTCTGTCAGGGGAAGTCTTCACATGCTTGGGGCAGGACATTTCCCTAATTCACTGGTTGATTTGAGGTCTGTTGGTTATCCCTCAACCTTGTTTAGCCTGACTGCTGAGAAGTTTTAATGGAGTGTGGGCACCTGTGCCATGCTAAAGATTTTTGGAGCCAAATGTGAGAGTGGTATATAAGCAGATCCCAAAGCTGAATAATCAAGGTTTTTTTTTTACCACAGGAGCTAGTACTCCTGAACACACCATATTACCTCATAGACCTGATATATTAATTATCTAAAGTGGATATTTCTGACTTTAAATTCAGTCCTCTGTACAAAACACATTTTAAAAAATAAATTTATTTATTTATTTTTCCAACTTCAAAGATAATTTTCAACTTTCATGTTTTTGCAAGAATTTGAGTTCCACATTTTTCAAACTGCCTCCTCTCCCTCTCCCTCCTTTTGACAGCAAGTAATCTGATATACGTTATACATGTTTAACTAGGCTAAATATATTTCCATATTAGTCATGTTGTGAAAGAAGAATCAAAGCAAAAAGAAAAAAAATGAGGAGCTTAAAAAAGTAAAAATTTTTACATTTGAAAATAGTATGCTTCATCTACTTACTGCCTCCCTAGTTCTTTCTCTGGGTGGATGGTATTTTCAATCACAGATCCTTTAGTCTTTGATATTTTGTTTTGTTGAGAAGAGTTAAGTCCAATCATAGTTGATAATCACACATTGCTGCTGTTAATGTAAATGTTCTGCTAGTTCTGCTCACATCACTCAGCATCAGGTCATGCAACTCTTTTCATGTTTTTTCTGAAGTCTGTTCCATTTATGATTTCTTACTCGAAAAAAAAAAACACACCATATTTATTCACAATACCAACAGTTCAATTCAACCATTGTCCAACTGATGGACATCCCTTCAATTTCCAATTCTTTGTCACTACAAAAAAAACAGCTATAAATATTTTTGTACTGGGAATCTTTCTCCATTTTTATGATCTCTTTGAGATGTGGAAGGAGTAGTGGTATTGCCGTTTTTATTGCCCTTTAGGCATAGTTCCAATTGCTCTACAGAATGATTAGATCAGTTTAAATACTTCCAAAATGATTTAGTGTCCCAGTTTTCCCATATACCTCAAAAATTGATCATTTCCTTTTTTCATATTGGCCCATCTGATAGGTGTAATGTGGTACTTCAGAATTGTTTTTAATTCACATTTCTCAAATCAATAATGATTGTGAGCATTCTTTTTTTTCCATATAACTATAGATAGCTTTAATCCTCTTTATCTGAAAACTGCCTGTACATATCCTTTGATCATTTTAAACTTCAAAGAGGAAAGGGATTTAAAAAAATCATCAAACAAAACAAAAAATAA